>NC_134485.1:428720468-428745468 GCF_040206685.1 Ascaphus truei | reverse complement strand
GTTACATACATGCTCTGGTCCCAATGCGTACGTTAATGCGGGGTATGCCTGTGTTACATACATGCTCCGGTCCCAATGCGTACTTTAATGCGGGGTATGCCTGTGTTACATACATGCTCCGGTCCCATTGCATACGTTAATGCGGGGTATGCCTGTGTTACATACATGCTCCGGTCCCATTGCGTACGTTAATGCGGGGTATGCCTGTGTTACATACATGCTCCGGTCCCAATGCATACGTTAATGCGGGGTGTGCCTGTGTTACATACATGCTCCCGTCCCAATGCGTATGTTAATGCGGGGTATGCCTGTAGTTACATAGTTACATACATGCTCCGGTCCCATTACGTACGTTAATGCGGGGTATGCCTGTGTTACATACATGCTCCGGTCCCAATGCGTACGTTAATGCGGGGTATGCCTGTGTTACATACATGCTCCGGTCCCATTGCGTACGTTAATGCGGGGTATGCCTGTGTTACATACATGCTCCGGTCCCATTGCATACGTTAATGCGGGGTATGCCTGTGTTACATACATGCTCCGGTCCCATTGCGTACGTTAATGCGGGGTATGCCTGTGTTACATACATGCTCCGGTCCCAATGCATACGTTAATGCGGGGTGTGCCTGTGTTACATACATGCTCCCGTCCCAATGCGTATGTTAATGCGGGGTATGCCTGTAGTTACATAGTTACATACATGCTCCGGTCCCATTACGTACGTTAATGCGGGGTATGCCTGTGTTACATACATGCTCCCGTCCCAATGCGTACGTTAATGCGGGGTATGCCTGTGTTACATACATGCTCCGGTCTCATTGCGTACGTTAATGCGGGGTATGCCTCTGTTACATACATGCTCCGGTCTCATTGCGTACGTTAATGCGGGGTATGCCTGTGTTACATACATGCTCTGGTCCCAATGCGTACGTTAATGCGGGGTATGCCTGTGTTACATACATGCTCCGGTCCCAATGCGTACGTTAATGCGGGGTATGCCTGTGTTACATACATGCTCCGGTCCCATTGCGTACGTTAATGCGGGGTATGCCTGTGTTACATACATGCTCCGGTCCCATTGCATACGTTAATGCGGGGTATGCCTGTGTTACATACATGCTCCGGTCCCATTGCGTACGTTAATGCGGGGTATGCCTGTGTTACATACATGCTCCGGTCCCATTGCGTACGTTAATGCGGGGTATGCCTGTGTTACATACATGCTCCGGTCCCAATGCATACGTTAATGCGGGGTGTGCCTGTGTTACATACATGCTCCCGTCCCAATGCGTATGTTAATGCGGGGTATGCCTGTAGTTACATAGTTACATACATGCTCCGGTCCCATTACGTACGTTAATGCGGGGTATGCCTGTGTTACATACATGCTCCCGTCCCAATGCGTACGTTAATGCGGGGTATGCCTGTGTTACATACATGCTCCCGTCCCAATGCGTACGTTAATGCGGGGTATGCCTGTGTTACATACATGCTCCCGTCCCAATGCGTACGTTAATGCGGGGTATGCCTGTGTTACATACATGCTCCCGTCCCAATGCGTACGTTAATGCGGGGTATGCCTGTGTTACATACATGCTCCGGTCCCATTGCGTACGTTAATGCGGGGTATGTCTGTGTTACATACATGCTCCCGTCCCAATGCGTACGTTAATGCGGGGTATGCCTGTGTTACATACATGCTCCCGTCCCAATGCGTACGTTAATGCGGGGTATGCCTGTGTTACATACATGCTCCCGTCCCAATGCGTACGTTAATGCGGGGTATGCCTGTGTTACATACATGCTCCGGTCCCATTGTGTACGTTAATGCGGGGTATGCCTGTAGTTACATAGTTACATACATGCTCCCGTCCCATTACGTACGTTAATGCGGGGTATGCCTGTGTTACATACATGCTCCCGTCCCAATGCGTACGTTAATGCGGGGTATGCCTGTGTTACATACATGCTCCCGTCCCAATGCGTACGTTAATGCGGGGTATGCCTGTGTTACATACATGCTCCCGTCCCAATGCGTACGTTAATGCGGGGTATGCCTGTGTTACATACATGCTCCCGTCCCAATGCGTACGTTAATGCGGGGTATGCCTGTGTTACATACATGCTCCCGTCCCAATGCGTACGTTAATGCGGGGTATGCCTGTGTTACATACATGCTCCGGTCCCATTGCGTACGTTAATGCGGGGTATGCCTGTGTTACATACATGCTCCCGTCCCAATGCGTACGTTAATGCGGGGTATGCCTGTGTTACATACATGCTCCGGTCCCATTGCGTACGTTAATGCGGGGTATGCCTGTGTTACATACATGCTCCCGTCCCAATGCGTACGTTAATGCGGGGTATGCCTGTGTTACATACATGCTCCCGTCCCAATGCGTACGTTAATGCGGGGTATGCCTGTGTTACATACATGCTCCGGTCCCATTGTGTACGTTAATGCGGGGTATGCCTGTAGTTACATAGTTACATACATGCTCCCGTCCCATTACGTACGTTAATGCGGGGTATGCCTGTGTTACATACATGCTCCCGTCCCAATGCGTACGTTAATGCGGGGTATGCCTGTGTTACATACATGCTCCCGTCCCAATGCGTACGTTAATGCGGGGTATGCCTGTGTTACATACATGCTCCCGTCCCAATGCGTACGTTAATGCGGGGTATGCCTGTGTTACATACATGCTCCCGTCCCAATGCGTACGTTAATGCGGGGTATGCCTGTGTTACATACATGCTCCTGTCCCAATGCGTACGTTAATGCGGGGTATGCCTGTGTTACATACATGCTCCGGTCCCATTGCGTACGTTAATGCGGGGTATGCCTGTGTTACATACATGCTCCCGTCCCATTGCGTACGTTAATGCGGGGTATGCCTGTGTTACATACATGCTCCGGTCCCATTGCGTACGTTAATGCGGGGTATGCCTGTGTTACATACATGCTCCGGTCCCATTGCGTACGTTAATGCGGGGTATGCCTGTGTTACATACACGCTCCGGTCCCATTGCGTACGTTAATGCGGGGTATGCCTGTGTTACATACATGCTCCGGTCCCATTGCGTACGTTAATGCGGGGTATGCCTGTGTTACATACATGCTCCCGTCCCATTGCGTACGTTAATGCGGGGTATGCCTGTGTTACATACATGCTCCGGTCCCATTGCGTACGTTAATGCGGGGTATGCCTGTGTTTCATACATGCTCCGGTCCCATTGTGTACGTTAATGCGGGGTATGCCTGTGTTACATACATGCTCCGGTCCCATTGCGTACGTTAATGCGGGGTATGCCTGTGTTACATACATGCTCCGGTCCCATTGCGTACGTTAATGCGGGGTATGCCTGTGTTACATACATGCTCCCGTCCCAATGCGTACGTTAATGCGGGGTATGCCTGTGTTACATACATGCTCCCGTCCCAATGCGTACGTTAATGCGGGGTATGCCTGTATACAACTCTACTATAGACTTTCACGCCCAGTAGTCCGCGCTGTGTTATTCTGCTTGAAAGTCTCACCAGAGAATATATCTTTCTAACTTGGGACTATCAATTATGATCCGCGCGCGTTGGATTTTGTTCATCTTACCCTTACGCTTATCCCAAAAAGTAGGTTACGTGATAAGGGACGCAGAGTCGCACATCCCTCCTTACCCCACACAGCACACAGCACACAGCACACAGCACACAGGATGTGGCGAAACCGCCACAGCTCTTATTAAACAAACCACGCAATAAGGCTGGCCAAAAAACCTAATAAAAACAGCTTGTAAAGGATGTACAGGTGTAACAATCTACTTCCTTAAACAAATCTAACTGTGCTAAAATCACATCTCTTGCTGCTTTTGTTTATTTCATAATTAATACAAAATTGGATTTTTTTTAAGGCCTACATTGCATTTTTGTATCTGTTTGTGCATGTTTGTATGTAACTGTTTAATCTACACACTGTCCCAGCAAGGTCAGATCCCAAACCCCCCACACTGTATATATGTGTGCGTCAATAGGAGTGCTACTTAGTGATCTAATGCAGAGGGGCGCAAACTAAGGGGCGCAACATTTTTGGGGGGGGAGTGGGTGTTAGGGACGCAGCGCTTACAGAGGCCCCGTGCTCTTCCCCACAACATTGAAATAAAATGCCGGGGGAAACGCTCGAGGCCTCTATATGTCTCTTACCTTCTCTCCGGCGGCTTCTGGCGACACGTTGCTGTGACGACGCAGAGGCAAGTGATGCCACGGGGTCAAATGGCAACTCGTCACATGATTCGTGACCTCAAATGACGCCACCGATGCCGGAGAAAAGATAAATAGGGGGGGGGAACAATCAGGGGGGCGCAAACAAAAAAATTAGCGCCCCCTTAACCTAATATATGCAATAAAAGCCAAAAAATCCTCCAATGCTAACTGAATGAGCCTTACTTCTGAGAAGCGAAACAGATTTGTCATATTAGATGTAGTATTGTTTGTTTTTTTGTGTTTTGATGTATACATTAGGTCAGGGCTGCGCAAACGGATTTTTCTTGGCGGGGGGGGGGAGGGGGGTGCAGGCGGTTGCAGAGGCCCCACGCTCTTCCCCAAGGCATTTTAATTAAACGCTGGGAGATCGGGTGAGGCCTCCGCAACTTCACTTACCGGGATTCAGAGGCTCGGTGACGCGTCGCAGCAGGGGTCATGTGACGTCACATGACCGCACGACGCCGGTTGCCGTGGCGACGTAAGGTCACAAGACTCTAGCAAAAGAGGTAAGGGACGCGCGAGTATGGGGGGGGGAGCAGGGCAAAGGGGGCGCAGCTCAAATAGTTTGCGCGCCCCTGCATTAGGGCATATACGTAGGTATACTGTGTATAATGTAGTGGGTTTGGGTGTTGGGCTTGCTGGGACTGTGTGTGTTTTTAATGTCAATTGGTGGGTTTTAAGGTCATCCACCTCACTTTTTTTTTTTTTTTTTTACAGGTTCTGGTGTCCACTTGTGATGAATATCCAGGCTATCAGGACAGTTCTTCCTCCAGGAGACAGGTGAAGAGAACATGTGCCGGACCTGCAGTAAAGGGTTAATCGTGACGCGGCTGCAGGCGTGTAAGGCTTCGGGCAAAGGATTTAGTTGAATGATCCTCAAACAGGTATTATGCAACTATATAATGTGTCCTATTAGTCGTGGCATTGGGGCTATTTTGGCTTTTGCTGTAACTGTTTATGTAATTATCAAATCCCTGTACCCCTGTTGTACCGCGCTTCAGAATATGGTGGCGATTTAAAAATAATTGAACCAAAAACTTTGTGAAACCCTCACGGGTTCACAAGAAAGAGTCCCTCTCAATTTGCACTGTACCTGTGTTGTGGTATATGTTGCAGAGACATCTGCAGGGTCCAATGCTCAAAACATATCAGGACAGAAAAGGGAGAATATGGTTCCCATGAGACCCCACTAATACGAAAAAAGAATACAATTTTATTAACATTTATATTGTATAAAAGTGACACACAAGGGATAGTGTACAATGTGAATAAAATCCCCTCAGTGATAACGGGCCAGCTAGTGAAGAATAGTGCAAGTAAATAGGGTAGGGTGTATCTGTGCAGTCACTGGGCTAAATAATGCCTGTATGTGTCCACCGTGTGGCGCAATTGCCACTATGTTACTGGCAGTGACTGGCAACCTGATTGATTTTCCCTATAACACTAACTTCATAGGAGAGGAGGATCTAATAGAAAGTGGAGGGGTGGATAGCCTCGCAGATCGATAGGTGTCACCTCTATATAGGTGTAGCGGTCATGTAAAATGGCTACAGTCATCTCTCCTGCTGACAGTAAGGCCTGGTAAGTTGTGGGCATGCCAGCAGTAATTATGGAGGTTTGCCCTCACACCCTGGTGAGGTGCCCTGTGTATGGATGGGAGTGGTCACAGGCTCTGACTCCATGGTTAGTGATGTCAGAGGTGTGTCAGCTTCCAGAGTGTACATAAGGCACAGCACTGTGTCTAAAAGTTAGTTCTGCGTGGTTCTGAGTAGTTCTACCAGAGTTCTGAGAGGAGTAGAATTATGTTATAGTAGCTGAGTAAGAAGACTATGTCCAGGGACCTGGCACAGGGTAAAGACATCCCGGCTGGGATAGGGAATCCCTATTAAAGGAGAATTACACCTTTCAAAAGGAAGCACTGACTGATTATGAGTGGCTAGAGAAACTACTGCGAGGGGCAGCTAGCCCACCTCCAGCAATAAAGATGCTCTCAATTACAAACCCTCTCGTGTACATGTGTGGAGTGATTGTACAGAGAGGAGCACCACAGAGGAGATCCTCGCCAGGACCATCCCCAAGTGACCGAAGGGACCCTGATGAGGTGGAGTCGCTGCACTGGAACTAGGTAGGACTCAGCACACTACCTCAGCTGCCTGTCTGGACGGGTTCTCCCCACACACCATCATGCGGGAGACTCAGGAGTCCTGTTGCCAACAGGTGCACCACCAGACACTATCACACTGTAATGGGGACCGGTTAGACCACAGGGGCCAATGTGAGATTGGGTGGGTCAGGCCGGTGCACAAAAACCGTTACATTTGGAGGCGCTGCTGAGATCAGATCTGTCAACAGGACAGGCTCTAGCTAGGCACACTGGGAAACAGGGAGAGCGTCTGCTGCCACTCTGTGCTGCGTAGGGACGTACCTAGGGGTGGTCAGGGGCTGACAGGGTATTGTCAGTTCGCAGGGACGACCTAGGGGCCTGAAAGGAGTGAGGGGTTTGGAGCCGGGCTATAGCTGACCGAGTCACTTTGAGGTAGTGCTAGTTGGTAGGACGCCAGAAGGGATAGCCTGTTAACGTGGTCAGGAATCCTGGAGAGGGTCTGCGCTAGGCTGACCAAGAGAGGTAGACGCCCCAAGTACTGCATGGCAGAGCCAGAGTACTCTAGCCCATTCCAGACACTTACCATACAGTAGGGAGCACAGACTGGGAGGAAGGAGTTACAGCAGACACTGAGAGAGTGAGCCTAGCCTGAGGTAGTGCAACATGAGTCCAGCCTAGATCAGGTACACATGTGGTGGTGCATCTGAGCAATCTTTATTGTACTGGTGTGGTGGCTGCTCCGCAGAGCGGAGCCCCATGTACAATAATTGGTACGAGAGCGTGACAACCCAAGGAATGGAGGATCCGTCTGGTGCGGAGAGCCCAACATGGCGACCAGAGGCTGATGGGGAAGGCACCCGTGGAGTGCGCCCCACTGAAGAGCAAACTGTCGCTGAGCTGTCTTTAACTAATCTGCTCTGGAGTGGAGCGAAGGCTGTGGCTGCCCCGTTTTTGTCCTGTCTGGGACACCGAGGGGCCACCCTTGAAGAGTGTGAGGACATTGTGATAACTGGGGGGGAACCCAGCAAGGAAAGCAAACAAACTGACATTTCGGGCTTAAAAGCTACCCAAAATGGCGGTTCCCGCTTGCTAGGGAGACCGCGTGGGCCAGTCGCAGAGAAATTGGCTGATGCAGGACTTGCAAAAAGCTGGCCGGGAATGGCGCGAACAGCAGAGCCCCGCCCTGATGGGGGGTATGGTGCGAAAGCTATGGCTGCGCCTTCATGGACAGTGACTCACTCGGCCCCTGTGCTGAGTCAACCGCTTAGTCTATGGGACCCTCCCCTGATTTCCACCAGGGGGAGTGACTTTCAACTATGGCTTGTGGGAATGCACCCACTGGGCCCAGGGACTGATATCCAGACGGCGGCACTACAAGAAGTAGTTCCGGCCGCGGAGGTAACGTGCAAAAAGGAAGGATATTTTGCACGAAAAGCAGCTGCCAGGAGAAGGCGGGAACTAGCCGCGGGCCAAGAATCCCACTCTGATGAGGAAATTGGCGCGAAAACGCAGACCGCGCCCACCAGGACTGAGAAAGGCGCGGCCTTAATTAAGGGGCATGCTATTCCCCTGTGGGATCCGCCCATAATTGCAACCCCTGGGGGCGGGTTCCAGCTATGCCAGCGGAAGGAGGAGCCGAAGCAGGAAGTGGCTGGCCCAGAAGCTTCTACCGGTCAGTTGCGAGGAACCACTGACCTGGAGAGACCCATACTGAAAGTGGTCCCTACTAAAAGAATGGCCTGCTCCTCCACTGTGGGCACTATGGTCTCCACCCAGCCCTACTCGGTACCCGGCGGGGTACTGGTAGTCAGGGTGGCCAACACCGAGACGGTGGTCGGGCTCTGCCTTCAATGCGGGCTGCCCGGAGGCATTGTTAACACAGCGGCACGCTGCCCACAATGCGGGACATTATACTTGTGGCCAATGCCGACGTTCATTCCGATCCAATCTGCTGACCCCCCGGGGGATACGGCTAGGCGCTCCGCCGAGTCCCCTGGTGCACTGTGGATCAGTCGTGCAAGTCCCGGAGAAAGGGGACTGGAGTCGATTAAATCGGCTGGGTCAGCAGCAACCGAGACGGTCGGGTCACCCCCCGACCGCACTGAAAAAAGACTATCGCCCCGATCGGTGACCCCTAAGTCGGGGAAGGGAGACTACTCGGATGAGGATCTCCGCGAGCTAGCGGAGGTGAAATCGAGGCCCAGGACAGAACCGGGGAGGACGACACCCCGTGGCGGGAGTAGCAGCCTGGAAAGCAGGGCGTCCCCCGCAGATCGGCGAGCCGAGAGACGGAGTCCCTCCGCCCCAGGATATGGTGGCGACGGGCGAGAGACGCCTACACCCCTGCGGAATGGTACGAGAAAGCCACTTACTTACCTTGCTCCGGTAGACGGTGTAGCGGAAACAAGGCCGTGCCAGGCCCAAGACGCACGTGCGGAGAAGATACCACTTCCGGTGGAGACGACGGCGGAGCTTCCGGATGTCGTCATCGAGGAAGAGATCCCGCATGGGGGTCCCACCCAAGATGGCGGCGCTTCCGGTTCCGGAGAGGACATCATTTCCGGTGGCGACGGCGGAACAGACGGGAAGGATGCAGCGACGCTTCGGCGATCGGGTGAAGGTCCCCGATCACCTCAAGGGCCCAAGAGCTGGATGGGCGAACCGCAGACTGATGAGGGTGAGCTATCCTCCTTGGATCAGTCCATGGAAAGCCGGGAACGGGTCGTAGCCCCGTGGCGTATCCCCTCTTGCCCTTACGCCCAACCCCACGCCCTAGGTAAAATCCCTGCCCCCATCACCTGTTCCACGGGGTCCCCGCCTAGCCTGGAACTTGTGGACATACCTTTGGGGGGGGAGGAGAGACGGACTGGGGAAAGACAGCGCAGTTGCGCTACGGAGGGCATTTCTCGGGGAGGGGGAGAATTAGGTAAGGCCGCGGTAGGCCGGTGGGTGCCTCCTGCGACCAATAAAACAGAGGACAAGGCCCTGGTATCATCACGGTGGTCCGTACCACGGTCGGCACGGACATCGGGGGTATTCTCATGGGGGGATGCGGAAGAGAGTGACTCAGGGGATTCACACAGGTTCAAAGAACACCGTTGGTGGGCCCCACTCTTTGAAGGTTATGCGGCTTGGATGGATCGTACGCGATTCCTTATCCGAAGGGAGGATGTAGTTGATTTTTGGTGGGCCAAGGGAGAATTCACCCCTGAACAGCGAGATAGGGAGCTGCAGGAACGGTGGTTTAAGATTGAGCACAGGGAGATAGAGCCCATGGGTCCCGAGACACTGTCCGATCCTGTGGATCCTGACGATCCCCTATCATGGGTGCTACCTGGGAGGGCAGGTAGGGCTGACCTGACTAGGATCAGTAGAGCGGAACGGGCAATAATGGCTCAATATAAGTCTTCCCACGGGTTGGAGTACCCTTATGTCCCTGAACCCCTCATGGAGGAGATGGAAGAGAACAGAGAAAGGTGGCTTAGGGAAACCATCGAGATGTACCTGGTCAGTAAAGGGAATGAAGTTACTGGAAGGAGGGCAGAGGACAGAATAGATCACTTGATGCGGGTGTGGAGTATAGGGAGGAATATACACAAACACAGGGTGACCTATAGGCCCGAGAGGGGACTGCCTAGGCATTATCATGTTACGGTCCTGGACATGGGTGGTAGAGAGGTTAGAAAACCTGACCCGAGTCACTATTATTAGGGGGTACTAAGGCATTTTTGCGGGCTCGTGGCTGCTGGTCGGGGCGGGCTTGGCGAGATGTCACTGTGGTCATTTTTTTTTTCTGTTTATGTACAATCTGTGATGTTAACAATAATGTGTTATGTGTTACAGTGCTTCCTGGAAGAAGGTATTTAAATTTAGGTCCCAGCGAGGCCGATGGGATTCACCAGGGGGAGAATGTAGCAGTCATCTAAAATGTCTAAAGTCATCTCTCCTGCTGACAGTAAGGCCTGGTAAGTTGTGGGCATGCCAGCAGTAATTATGGAGGTTTGCCCTCACACCCTGGTGAGGTGCCCTGTGTATGGATGGGAGTGGTCACAGGCTCTGACTCCATGGTTAGTGATGTCAGAGGTGTGTCAGCTTCCAGAGTGTACATAAGGCACAGCACTGTGTCTAAAAGTTAGTTCTGCGTGGTTCTGAGTAGTTCTACCAGAGTTCTGAGAGGAGTAGAGTTATGTTATAGTAGCTGAGTAAGAAGACTGTGTCCACAGGCACAGGGTAAAGACATCCCGGCTGGGATAGGGAATCCCTATTAAAGGAGAATTACACCTTTTAAAAGGAAGCACTGACTGATTATGAGTGGCTAGAGAAACTACTGCGAGGGGCAGCTAGCCCACCTCCAGCAATAAAGATGCTCTCAATTACAAACCTTCTCGTGTACATGTGTGGAGTGATTGTACAGAGAGGAGCACCACAGAGGAGTTCCTCGCCAGGACCATCCCCAAGTGACCGAAGGGACCCTGATGAGGTGGAGTCGCTGCACTGGAACTAGGTAGGACTCAGCACACTACCTCAGCTGCCTGTCTGGACGGGTTCTCCCCACACACCATCATGCGGGAGACTCAGGAGTCCTGTTGCCAACAGGTGCACCACCAGACACTATCACACTGTAATGGGGACCGGTTAGACCACAGGGGCCAATGTGAGATTGGGTGGGTCAGGCCGGTGCACAAAAACCGTTACATTTGGAGGCGCTGCTGAGATCAGATCTGTCAACAGGACAGGCTCTAGCTAGGCACACTGGGAAACAGGGAGAGCGTCTGCTGCCACTCTGTGCTGCGTAGGGACGTACCTAGGGGTGGTCAGGGGCTGACAGGGTATTGTCAGTTCGCAGGGACGACCTAGGGGCCTGAAAGGAGTGAGGGGTTTGGAGCCGGGCTATAGCTGACCGAGTCACTTTGAGGTAGTGCTAGTTGGTAGGACGCCAGAAGGGATAGCCTGTTAACGTGGTCAGGAATCCTGGAGAGGGTCTGCGCTAGGCTGACCAAGAGAGGTAGACGCCCCAAGTACTGCATGGCAGAGCCAGAGTACTCTAGCCCATTCCAGACACTTACCATACAGTAGGGAGCACAGACTGGGAGGAAGGAGTTACAGCAGACACTGAGAGAGTGAGCCTAGCCTGAGGTAGTGCAACATGAGTCCAGCCTAGATCAGGTACACATGTGGTGGTGCATCTGAGCAATCTTTATTGTACTGGTGTGGTGGCTGCTCCGCAGAGCGGAGCCCCATGTACAATAATTGGTACGAGAGCGTGACAACCCAAGGAATGGAGGATCCGTCTGGTGCGGAGAGCCCAACATGGCGACCAGAGGCTGATGGGGAAGGCACCCGTGGAGTGCGCCCCACTGAAGAGCAAACTGTCGCTGAGCTGTCTTTAACTAATCTGCTCTGGAGTGGAGCGAAGGCTGTGGCTGCCCCGTTTTTGTCCTGTCTGGGACACCGAGGGGCCACCCTTGAAGAGTGTGAGGACATTGTGATAACTGGGGGGGAACCCAGCAAGGAAAGCAAACAAACTGACATTTCGGGCTTAAAAGCTACCCAAAATGGCGGTTCCCGCTTGCTAGGGAGACCGCGTGGGCCAGTCGCAGAGAAATTGGCTGATGCAGGACTTGCAAAAAGCTGGCCGGGAATGGCGCGAACAGCAGAGCCCCACCCTGATGGGGGGTATGGTGCGAAAGCTATGGCTGCGCCTTCATGGACAGTGACTCACTCGGCCCCTGTGCTGAGTCAACCGCTTAGTCTATGGGACCCTCCCCTGATTTCCACCAGGGGGAGTGACTTTCAACTATGGCTTGTGGGAATGCACCCACTGGGCCCAGGGACTGATATCCAGACGGCGGCACTACAAGAAGTAGTTCCGGCCGCGGAGGTAACGTGCAAAAAGGAAGGATATTTTGCACGAAAAGCAGCTGCCAGGAGAAGGCGGGAACTAGCCGCGGGCCAAGAATCCCACTCTGATGAGGAAATTGGCGCGAAAACGCAGACCGCGCCCACCAGGACTGAGAAAGGCGCGGCCTTAATTAAGGGGCATGCTATTCCCCTGTGGGATCCGCCCATAATTGCAACCCCTGGGGGCGGGTTCCAGCTATGCCAGCGGAAGGAGGAGCCGAAGCAGGAAGTGGCTGGCCCAGAAGCTTCTACCGGTCAGTTGCGAGGAACCACTGACCTGGAGAGACCCATACTGAAAGTGGTCCCTACTAAAAGAATGGCCTGCTCCTCCACTGTGGGCACTATGGTCTCCACCCAGCCCTACTCGGTACCCGGCGGGGTACTGGTAGTCAGGGTGGCCAACACCGAGACGGTGGTCGGGCTCTGCCTTCAATGCGGGCTGCCCGGAGGCATTGTTAACACAGCGGCACGCTGCCCACAATGCGGGACATTATACTTGTGGCCAATGCCGACGTTCATTCCGATCCAATCTGCTGACCCCCCGGGGGATACGGCTAGGCGCTCCGCCGAGTCCCCTGGTGCACTGTGGATCAGTCGTGCAAGTCCCGGAGAAAGGGGACTGGAGTCGATTAAATCGGCTGGGTCAGCAGCAACCGAGACGGTCGGGTCACCCCCCGACCGCACTGAAAAAAGACTATCGCCCCGATCGGTGACCCCTAAGTCGGGGAAGGGAGACTACTCGGATGAGGATCTCCGCGAGCTAGCGGAGGTGAAATCGAGGCCCAGGACAGAACCGGGGAGGACGACACCCCGTGGCGGGAGTAGCAGCCTGGAAAGCAGGGCGTCCCCCGCAGATCGGCGAGCCGAGAGACGGAGTACCTCCGCCCCAGGATATGGTGGCGACGGGCGAGAGACGCCTACACCCCTGCGGAATGGTACGAGAAAGCCACTTACTTACCTTGCTCCGGTAGACGGTGTAGCGGAAACAAGGCCGTGCCAGGCCCAAGACGCACGTGCGGAGAAGATACCACTTCCGGTGGAGACGACGGCGGAGCTTCCGGATGTCGTCATCGAGGAAGAGATCCCGCATGGGGGTCCCACCCAAGATGGCGGCGCTTCCGGTTCCGGAGAGGACATCATTTCCGGTGGCGACGGCGGAACAGACGGGAAGGATGCAGCGACGCTTCGGCGATCGGGTGAAGGTCCCCGATCACCTCAAGGGCCCAAGAGCTGGATGGGCGAACCGCAGACTGATGAGGGTGAGCTATCCTCCTTGGATCAGTCCATGGAAAGCCGGGAACGGGTCGTAGCCCCGTGGCGTATCCCCTCTTGCCCTTACGCCCAACCCCACGCCCTAGGTAAAATCCCTGCCCCCATCACCTGTTCCACGGGGTCCCCGCCTAGCCTGGAACTTGTGGACATACCTTTGGGGGGGGAGGAGAGACGGACTGGGGAAAGACAGCGCAGTTGCGCTACGGAGGGCATTTCTCGGGGAGGGGGAGAATTAGGTAAGGCCGCGGTAGGCCGGTGGGTGCCTCCTGCGACCAATAAAACAGAGGACAAGGCCCTGGGATCATCACGGTGGTCCGTACCACGGTCGGCACGGACATCGGGGGTATTCTCATGGGGGGATGCGGAAGAGAGTGACTCAGGGGATTCACACAGGTTCAAAGAACACCGTTGGTGGGCCCCACTCTTTGAAGGTTATGCGGCTTGGATGGATCGTACGCGATTCCTTATCCGAAGGGAGGATGTAGTTGATTTTTGGTGGGCCAAGGGAGAATTCACCCCTGAACAGCGAGATAGGGAGCTGCAGGAACGGTGGTTTAAGATTGAGCACAGGGAGATAGAGCCCATGGGTCCCGAGACACTGTCCGATCCTGTGGATCCTGACGATCCCCTATCATGGGTGCTACCTGGGAGGGCAGGTAGGGCTGACCTGACTAGGATCAGTAGAGCGGAACGGGCAATAATGGCTCGATATAAGTCTTCCCACGGGTTGGAGTACCCTTATGTCCCTGAACCCCTCATGGAGGAGATAGAAGAGAACAGAGAAAGGTGGCTTAGGGAAACCATCGAGATGTACCTGGTCAGTAAAGGGAATGAAGTTACTGGAAGGAGGGCAGAGGACAGAATAGATCACTTGATGCGGGTGTGGAGTATAGGGAGGAATATACACAAACACAGGGTGACCTATAGGCCCGAGAGGGGACTGCCTAGGCATTATCATGTTACGGTCCTGGACATGGGTGGTAGAGAGGTTAGAAAACCTGACCCGAGTCACTATTATTAGGGGGTACTAAGGCATTTTTGCGGGCTCGTGGCTGCTGGTCGGGGCGGGCTTGGCGAGATGTCACTGTGGTCATTTTTTTTTTCTGTTTATGTACAATCTGTGATGTTAACAATAATGTGTTATGTGTTACAGTGCTTCCTGGAAGAAGGTATTTAAATTTAGGTCCCAGCGAGGCCGATGGGATTCACCAGGGGGAGAATGTAGCAGTCATCTAAAATGTCTAAAGTCATCTCTCCTGCTGACAGTAAGGCCTGGTAAGTTGTGGGCATGCCAGCAGTAATTATGGAGGTTTGCCCTCACACCCTGGTGAGGTGCCCTGTGTATGGATGGGAGTGGTCACAGGCTCTGACTCCATGGTTAGTGATGTCAGAGGTGTGTCAGCTTCCAGAGTGTACATAAGGCACAGCACTGTGTCTAAAAGTTAGTTCTGCGTGGTTCTGAGTAGTTCTACCAGAGTTCTGAGAGGAGTAGAGTTATGTTATAGTAGCTGAGTAAGAAGACTGTGTCCACAGGCACAGGGTAAAGACATCCCGGCTGGGATAGGGAATCCCTATTAATGGAGAATTACACCTTTTAAAAGGAAGCACTGACTGATTATGAGTGGCTAGAGAAACTACTGCGAGGGGCAGCTAGCCCACCTCCAGCAATAAAGATGCTCTCAATTACAAACCTTCTCGTGTACATGTGTGGAGTGATTGTACAGAGAGGAGCACCACAGAGGAGTTCCTCGCCAGGACCATCCCCAAGTGACCGAAGGGACCCTGATGAGGTGGAGTCGCTGCACTGGAACTAGGTAGGACTCAGCACACTACCTCAGCTGCCTGTCTGGACGGGTTCTCCCCACACACCATCATGCGGGAGACTCAGGAGTCCTGTTGCCAACAGGTGCACCACCAGACACTATCACACTGTAATGGGGACCGGTTAGACCACAGGGGCCAATGTGAGATTGGGTGGGTCAGGCCGGTGCACAAAAACCGTTACATTTGGAGGCGCTGCTGAGATCAGATCTGTCAACAGGACAGGCTCTAGCTAGGCACACTGGGAAACAGGGAGAGCGTCTGCTGCCACTCTGTGCTGCGTAGGGACGTACCTAGGGGTGGTCAGGGGCTGACAGGGTATTGTCAGTTCGCAGGGACGACCTAGGGGCCTGAAAGGAGTGAGGGGTTTGGAGCCGGGCTATAGCTGACCGAGTCACTTTGAGGTAGTGCTAGTTGGTAGGACGCCAGAAGGGATAGCCTGTTAACGTGGTCAGGAATCCTGGAGAGGGTCTGCGCTAGGCTGACCAAGAGAGGTAGACGCCCCAAGTACTGCATGGCAGAGCCAGAGTACTCTAGCCCATTCCAGACACTTACCATACAGTAGGGAGCACAGACTGGGAGGAAGGAGTTACAGCAGACACTGAGAGAGTGAGCCTAGCCTGAGGTAGTGCAACATGAGTCCAGCCTAGATCAGGTACACATGTGGTGGTGCATCTGAGCAATCTTTATTGTACTGGTGTGGTGGCTGCTCCGCAGAGCGGAGCCCCATGTACAATAATTGGTACGAGAGCGTGACAACCCAAGGAATGGAGGATCCGTCTGGTGCGGAGAGCCCAACATGGCGACCAGAGGCTGATGGGGAAGGCACCCGTGGAGTGCGCCCCACTGAAGAGCAAACTGTCGCTGAGCTGTCTTTAACTAATCTGCTCTGGAGTGGAGCGAAGGCTGTGGCTGCCCCGTTTTTGTCCTGTCTGGGACACCGAGGGGCCACCCTTGAAGAGTGTGAGGACATTGTGATAACTGGGGGGGAACCCAGCAAGGAAAGCAAACAAACTGACATTTCGGGCTTAAAAGCTACCCAAAATGGCGGTTCCCGCTTGCTAGGGAGACCGCGTGGGCCAGTCGCAGAGAAATTGGCTGATGCAGGACTTGCAAAAAGCTGGCCGGGAATGGCGCGAACAGCAGAGCCCCGCCCTGATGGGGGGTATGGTGCGAAAGCTATGGCTGCGCCTTCATGGACAGTGACTCACTCGGCCCCTGTGCTGAGTCAACCGCTTAGTCTATGGGACCCTCCCCTGATTTCCACCAGGGGGAGTGACTTTCAACTATGGCTTGTGGGAATGCACCCACTGGGCCCAGGGACTGATATCCAGACGGCGGCACTACAAGAAGTAGTTCCGGCCGCGGAGGTAACGTGCAAAAAGGAAGGATATTTTGCACGAAAAGCAGCTGCCAGGAGAAGGCGGGAACTAGCCGCGGGCCAAGAATCCCACTCTGATGAGGAAATTGGCGCGAAAACGCAGACCGCGCCCACCAGGACTGAGAAAGGCGCGGCCTTAATTAAGGGGCATGCTATTCCCCTGTGGGATCCGCCCATAATTGCAACCCCTGGGGGCGGGTTCCAGCTATGCCAGCGGAAGGAGGAGCCGAAGCAGGAAGTGGCTGGCCCAGAAGCTTCTACCGGTCAGTTGCGAGGAACCACTGACCTGGAGAGACCCATACTGAAAGTGGTCCCTACTAAAAGAATGGCCTGCTCCTCCACTGTGGGCACTATGGTCTCCACCCAGCCCTACTCGGTACCCGGCGGGGTACTGGTAGTCAGGGTGGCCAACACCGAGACGGTGGTCGGGCTCTGCCTTCAATGCGGGCTGCCCGGAGGCATTGTTAACACAGCGGCACGCTGCCCACAATGCGGGACATTATACTTGTGGCCAATGCCGACGTTCATTCCGATCCAATCTGCTGACCCCCCGGGGGATACGGCTAGGCGCTCCGCCGAGTCCCCTGGTGCACTGTGGATCAGTCGTGCAAGTCCCGGAGAAAGGGGACTGGAGTCGATTAAATCGGCTGGGTCAGCAGCAACCGAGACGGTCGGGTCACCCCCCGACCGCACTGAAAAAAGACTATCGCCCCGATCGGTGACCCCTAAGTCGGGGAAGGGAGACTACTCGGATGAGGATCTCCGCGAGCTAGCGGAGGTGAAATCGAGGCCCAGGACAGAACCGGGGAGGACGACACCCCGTGGCGGGAGTAGCAGCCTGGAAAGCAGGGCGTCCCCCGCAGATCGGCGAGCCGAGAGACGGAGTCCCTCCGCCCCAGGATATGGTGGCGACGGGCGAGAGACGCCTACACCCCTGCGGAATGGTACGAGAAAGCCACTTACTTACCTTGCTCCGGTAGACGGTGTAGCGGAAACAAGGCCGTGCCAGGCCCAAGACGCACGTGCGGAGAAGATACCACTTCCGGTGGAGACGACGGCGGAGCTTCCGGATGTCGTCATCGAGGAAGAGATCCCGCATGGGGGTCCCACCCAAGATGGCGGCGCTTCCGGTTCCGGAGAGGACATCATTTCCGGTGGCGACGGCGGAACAGACGGGAAGGATGCAGCGACGCTTCGGCGATCGGGTGAAGGTCCCCGATCACCTCAAGGGCCCAAGAGCTGGATGGGCGAACCGCAGACTGATGAGGGTGAGCTATCCTCCTTGGATCAGTCCATGGAAAGCCGGGAACGGGTCGTAGCCCCGTGGCGTATCCCCTCTTGCCCTTACGCCCAACCCCACGCCCTAGGTAAAATCCCTGCCCCCATCACCTGTTCCACGGGGTCCCCGCCTAGCCTGGAACTTGTGGACATACCTTTGGGGGGGGAGGAGAGACGGACTGGGGAAAGACAGCGCAGTTGCGCTACGGAGGGCATTTCTCGGGGAGGGGGAGAATTAGGTAAGGCCGCGGTAGGCCGGTGGGTGCCTCCTGCGACCAATAAAACAGAGGACAAGGCCCTGGTATCATCACGGTGGTCCGTACCACGGTCGGCACGGACATCGGGGGTATTCTCATGGGGGGATGCGGAAGAGAGTGACTCAGGGGATTCACACAGGTTCAAAGAACACCGTTGGTGGGCCCCACTCTTTGAAGGTTATGCGGCTTGGATGGATCGTACGCGATTCCTTATCCGAAGGGAGGATGTAGTTGATTTTTGGTGGGCCAAGGGAGAATTCACCCCTGAACAGCGAGATAGGGAGCTGCAGGAACGGTGGTTTAAGATTGAGCACAGGGAGATAGAGCCCATGGGTCCCGAGACACTGTCCGATCCTGTGGATCCTGACGATCCCCTATCATGGGTGCTACCTGGGAGGGCAGGTAGGGCTGACCTGACTAGGATCAGTAGAGCGGAACGGGCAATAATGGCTCAATATAAGTCTTCCCACGGGTTGGAGTACCCTTATGTCCCTGAACCCCTCATGGAGGAGATAGAAGAGAACAGAGAAAGGTGGCTTAGGGAAACCATCGAGATGTACCTGGTCAGTAAAGGGAATGAAGTTACTGGAAGGAGGGCAGAGGACAGAATAGATCACTTGATGCGGGTGTGGAGTATAGGGAGGAATATACACAAACACAGGGTGACCTATAGGCCCGAGAGGGGACTGCCTAGGCATTATCATGTTACGGTCCTGGACATGGGTGGTAGAGAGGTTAGAAAACCTGACCCGAGTCACTATTATTAGGGGGTACTAAGGCATTTTTGCGGGCTCGTGGCTGCTGGTCGGGGCGGGCTTGGCGAGATGTCACTGTGGTCATTTTTTTTTCTGTTTATGTACAATCTGTGATGTTAACAATAATGTGTTATGTGTTACAGTGCTTCCTGGAAGAAGGTATTTAAATTTAGGTCCCAGCGAGGCCGATGGGATTCACCAGGGGGAGAATGTAGCAGTCATCTAAAATGTCTAAAGTCATCTCTCCTTCTGACAGTAAGGCCTGGTAAGTTGTGGGCATGCCAGCAGTAATTATGGAGGTTTGCCCTCACACCCTGGTGAGGTGCCCTGTGTATGGATGGGAGTGGTCACAGGCTCTGACTCCATGGTTAGTGATGTCAGAGGTGTGTCAGCTTCCAGAGTGTACATAAGGCACAGCACTGTGTCTAAAAGTTAGTTCTGCGTGGTTCTGAGTAGTTCTACCAGAGTTCTGAGAGGAGTAGAGTTATGTTATAGTAGCTGAGTAAGAAGACTGTGTCCACAGGCACAGGGTAAAGACATCCCGGCTGGGATAGGGAATCCCTATTAAAGGAGAATTACACCTTTTAAAAGGAAGCACTGACTGATTATGAGTGGCTAGAGAAACTACTGCGAGGGGCAGCTAGCCCACCTCCAGCAATAAAGATGCTCTCAATTACAAACCTTCTCGTGTACATGTGTGGAGTGATTGTACAGAGAGGAGCACCACAGAGGAGTTCCTCGCCAGGACCATCCCCAAGTGACCGAAGGGACCCTGATGAGGTGGAGTCGCTGCACTGGAACTAGGTAGGACTCAGCACACTACCTCAGCTGCCTGTCTGGACGGGTTCTCCCCACACACCATCATGCGGGAGACTCAGGAGTCCTGTTGCCAACAGGTGCACCACCAGACACTATCACACTGTAATGGGGACCGGTTAGACCACAGGGGCCAATGTGAGATTGGGTGGGTCAGGCCGGTGCACAAAAACCGTTACATTTGGAGGCGCTGCTGAGATCAGATCTGTCAACAGGACAGGCTCTAGCTAGGCACACTGGGAAACAGGGAGAGCGTCTGCTGCCACTCTGTGCTGCGTAGGGACGTACCTAGGGGTGGTCAGGGGCTGACAGGGTATTGTCAGTTCGCAGGGACGACCTAGGGGCCTGAAAGGAGTGAGGGGTTTGGAGCCGGGCTATAGCTGACCGAGTCACTTTGAGGTAGTGCTAGTTGGTAGGACGCCAGAAGGGATAGCCTGTTAACGTGGTCAGGAATCCTGGAGAGGGTCTGCGCTAGGCTGACCAAGAGAGGTAGACGCCCCAAGTACTGCATGGCAGAGCCAGAGTACTCTAGCCCATTCCAGACACTTACCATACAGTAGGGAGCACAGACTGGGAGGAAGGAGTTACAGCAGACACTGAGAGAGTGAGCCTAGCCTGAGGTAGTGCAACATGAGTCCAGCCTAGATCAGGTACACATGTGGTGGTGCATCTGAGCAATCTTTATTGTACTGGTGTGGTGGCTGCTCCGCAGAGCGGAGCCTCATGTACTATAATTGGTACGAGAGCGTGACAACCCAAGGAATGGAGGATCCGTGTGGTGCAGAGAGCCCAACATGGCGACCAGAGGCTGATGGGGAAGGCACCCGTGGAGTGCGCCCCACTGAAGAGCAAACTGTCGCTGAGCTGTCTTTAACTAATCTGCTCTGGAGTGGAGCGAAGGCTGTGGCTGCCCCGTTTTTGTCCTGTCTGGGACACCGAGGGGCCACCCTTGAAGAGTGTGAGGACATTGTGATAACTGGGGGGGAACCCAGCAAGGAAAGCAAACAAACTGACATTTCGGGCTTAAAAGCTACCCAAAATGGCGGTTCCCGCTTGCTAGGGAGACCGCGTGGGCCAGTCGCAGAGAAATTGGCTGATGCAGGACTTGCAAAAAGCTGGCCGGGAATGGCGCGAACAGCAGAGCCCCGCCCTGATGGGGGGTATGGCGCGAAAGCTATGGCTGCGCCTTCATGGACAGTGACTCACTCGGCCCCTGTGCTGAGTCAACCGCTTAGTCTATGGGACCCTCCCCTGATTTCCACCAGGGGGAGTGACTTTCAACTATGGCCTGTGGGAATGCACCCACTGGGCCCAGGGACTGATATCCAGACGGCGGCACTACAAGAAGTAGTTCCGGCCGCGGAGGTAACGTGCAAAAAGGAAGGATATTTTGCACGAAAAGCAGCTGCCAGGAGAAGGCGGGAACTAGCCGCGGGCCAAGAATCCCACTCTGATGAGGAAATTGGCGCGAAAACGCAGACCGCGCCCACCAGGACTGAGAAAGGCGCGGCCTTAATTAAGGGGCATGCTATTCCCCTGTGGGATCCGCCCATAATTGCAACCCCTGGGGGCGGGTTCCAGCTATGCCAGCGGAAGGAGGAGCCGAAGCAGGAAGTGGCTGGCCCAGAAGCTTCTACCGGTCAGTTGCGAGGAACCACTGACCTGGAGAGACCCATACTGAAAGTGGTCCCTACTAAAAGAATGGCCTGCTCCTCCACTGTGGGCACTATGGTCTCCACCCAGCCCTACTCGGTACCCGGCGGGGTACTGGTAGTCAGGGTGGCCAACACCGAGACGGTGGTCGGGCTCTGCCTTCAATGCGGGCTGCCCGGAGGCATTGTTAACACAGCGGCACGCTGCCCACAATGCGGGACATTATACTTGTGGCCAATGCCGACGTTCATTCCGATCCAATCTGCTGACCCCCCGGGGGATACGGCTAGGCGCTCCGCCGAGTCCCCTGGTGCACTGTGGATCAGTCGTGCAAGTCCCGGAGAAAGGGGACTGGAGTCGATTAAATCGGCTGGGTCAGCAGCAACCGAGACGGTCGGGTCACCCCCCGACCGCACTGAAAAAAGACTATCGCCCCGATCGGTGACCCCTAAGTCGGGGAAGGGAGACTACTCGGATGAGGATCTCCGCGAGCTAGCGGAGGTGAAATCGAGGCCCAGGACAGAACCGGGGAGGACGACACCCCGTGGCGGGAGTAGCAGCCTGGAAAGCAGGGCGTCCCCCGCAGATCGGCGAGCCGAGAGACGGAGTCCCTCCGCCCCAGGATATGGTGGCGACGGGCGAGAGACGCCTACACCCCTGCGGAATGGTACGAGAAAGCCACTTACTTACCTTGCTCCGGTAGACGGTGTAGCGGAAACAAGGCCGTGCCAGGCCCAAGACGCACGTGCGGAGAAGATACCACTTCCGGTGGAGACGACGGCGGAGCTTCCGGATGTCGTCATCGAGGAAGAGATCCCGCATGGAGGTCCCACCCAAGATGGCGGCGCTTCCGGTTCCGGAGAGGACATCATTTCCGGTGGCGACGGCGGAACAGACGGGAAGGATGCAGCGACGCTTCGGCGATCGGGTGAAGGTCCCCGATCACCTCAAGGGCCCAAGAGCTGGATGGGCGAACCGCAGACTGATGAGGGTGAGCTATCCTCCTTGGATCAGTCCATGGAAAGCCGGGAACGGGTCGTAGCCCCGTGGCGTATCCCCTCTTGCCCTTACGCCCAACCCCACGCCCTAGGTAAAATCCCTGCCCCCATCACCTGTTCCACGGGGTCCCCGCCTAGCCTGGAACTTGTGGACATACCTTTGGGGGGGGAGGAGAGACGGACTGGGGAAAGACAGCGCAGTTGCGCTACGGAGGGCATTTCTCGGGGAGGGGGAGAATTAGGTAAGGCCGCGGTAGGCCGGTGGGTGCCTCCTGCGACCAATAAAACAGAGGACAAGGCCCTGGTATCATCACGGTGGTCCGTACCACGGTCGGCACGGACATCGGGGGTATTCTCATGGGGGGATGCGGAAGAGAGTGACTCAGGGGATTCACACAGGTTCAAAGAACACCGTTGGTGGGCCCCACTCTTTGAAGGTTATGCGGCTTGGATGGATCGTACGCGATTCCTTATCCGAAGGGAGGATGTAGTTGATTTTTGGTGGGCCAAGGGAGAATTCACCCCTGAACAGCGAGATAGGGAGCTGCAGGAACGGTGGTTTAAGATTGAGCACAGGGAGATAGAGCCCATGGGTCCCGAGACACTGTCCGATCCTGTGGATCCTGACGATCCCCTATCATGGGTGCTACCTGGGAGGGCAGGTAGGGCTGACCTGACTAGGATCAGTAGAGCGGAACGGGCAATAATGGCTCGATATAAGTCTTCCCACGGGTTGGAGTACCCTTATGTCCCTGAACCCCTCATGGAGGAGATAGAAGAGAACAGAGAAAGGTGGCTTAGGGAAACCATCGAGATGTACCTGGTCAGTAAAGGGAATGAAGTTACTGGAAGGAGGGCAGAGGACAGAATAGATCACTTGATGCGGGTGTGGAGTATAGGGAGGAATATACACAAACACAGGGTGACCTATAGGCCCGAGAGGGGACTGCCTAGGCATTATCATGTTACGGTCCTGGACATGGGTGGTAGAGAGGTTAGAAAACCTGACCCGAGTCACTATTATTAGGGGGTACTAAGGCATTTTTGCGGGCTCGTGGCTGCTGGTCGGGGCGGGCTTGGCGAGATGTCACTGTGGTCATTTTTTTTTTTCTGTTTATGTACAATCTGTGATGTTAACAATAATGTGTTATGTGTTACAGTGCTTCCTGGAAGAAGGTATTTAAATTTAGGTCCCAGCGAGGCCGATGGGATTCACCAGGGGGAGAATGTAGCAGTCATCTAAAATGTCTAAAGTCATCTCTCCTGCTGACAGTAAGGCCTGGTAAGTTGTGGGCATGCCAGCAGTAATTATGGAGGTTTGCCCTCACACCCTGGTGAGGTGCCCTGTGTATGGATGGGAGTGGTCACAGGCTCTGACTCCATGGTTAGTGATGTCAGAGGTGTGTCAGCTTCCAGAGTGTACATAAGGCACAGCACTGTGTCTAAAAGTTAGTTCTGCGTGGTTCTGAGTAGTTCTACCAGAGTTCTGAGAGGAGTAGAGTTATGTTATAGTAGCTGAGTAAGAAGACTGTGTCCACAGGCACAGGGTAAAGACATCCCGGCTGGGATAGGGAATCCCTATTAAAGGAGAATTACACCTTTTAAAAGGAAGCACTGACTGATTATGAGTGGCTAGAGAAACTACTGCGAGGGGCAGCTAGCCCACCTCCAGCAATAAAGATGCTCTCAATTACAAACCCTCTCGTGTACATGTGTGGAGTGATTGTACAGAGAGGAGCACCACAGAGGAGTTCCTCGCCAGGACCATCCCCAAGTGACCGAAGGGACCCTGATGAGGTGGAGGCGCTGCACTGGAACTAGGTAGGACTCAGCACACTACCTCAGCTGCCTGTCTGGACGGTTCTCCCCACACACCATCATGCGGGAGACTCAGGAGTCCTGTTGCCAACAGGTGCACCACCAGACACTATCACACTGTAATGGGGACCGGTTAGACCACAGGGGCCAATGTGAGATTGGGTGGGTCAGGCCGGTGCACAAAAACCGTTACATAGGCATATATAAATATGTAAATATAACTGTATGCTCATCTGCATGTCTTAGACAGGTCTGCAACCCCACCTTTCCCCATTATCACCCAGCACACAGCACTTCCACTGCAGCAAGGGATTCTGGGAAATGACATGCAAATGAGCACACAGTGCCACTTTTTTGCTTCAAAAACCATTTTTAACATGGTTCCCTATAGGCTTAAGCTTGCTGCATGGTCACAGCTTTGAGCACAGCCAGGGTTAATGTGCAGACCTGCCTTAGACATGCAGATGAGCATACAGTTATATTTACATATTTGCATATTTGCTTTGCAATGGAGGGTTTTTGTCACTTTTTTTACTCATCATAACTTAACTCAGTATTATGTATATATATATATATGTGTAACCCTGCTTCCTCCCTTCCCCCAGACTCTACGGTGGTGTCTAGAGTGCATGAGGGAAGATTACATGCGGTGTGGTGCGTACCTGTGAGGAACAGGAGGGCCTGA
>NC_134485.1:428705468-428715468 GCF_040206685.1 Ascaphus truei | reverse complement strand
AAAACTGGAGCAACAAAAAACAAAAATGCCCAAAGTTATTTCCAATGTGACAAAAATACACAGTGCAATACCTACATATTCTCTTGTAAAAAGGTCATTTAGTTTAACCCTTTGACCAAAGCGTCTTAAGCCTGCTGCCACTTACAAGGCATGACCGTAGCAGGTCCTAACACTCACCTGGGTTAAAACTGGAGGAAACGTCACACAAAAAACAGGATAGAAAAATAGCAGAATGAGACGAAGCCGTTAGTGAGGGAGCGACAAAGAATGAAGCATTTCCCAGGCGCAAGAACCAAAATGGAATATGCAGAGCCGTGTCAGCTGTTCTGCAAACGTATAACTGGGTATATAGGAAAATATACAGGACACCTATATATATATACTAGCTGAGAGCCCCGGCGTTGCCCGGGATGTTTGTGGTGTGGGGGTGGCATTTGGGTGGGGAGTGGTCCACGCGGCCCATGGCGGTGTGCGGTGGTACTGCTGCTGTGGCTGTACTGATGGTGATTGTATCGGTGTGCTGATTTGGGAGGGTTTCTTGCTGATGTGGGGGTGCGGATGTGGGTGTGCCGATGGGGGAGGTGCGAAGGTGGCAATGTGTGGGTGCTGATGGTGTTGATGGGGGCTGGGAATGGTGGGGAGCCGAGAATGCCAGTGTGCTGGGGGGGGGGGGGGCATGGGATACCGGTGTGCTGATGTGGTGGTGCTGGGGATAGTGTGTGTGTGTGTGTATATATACACACGTGTGTGTGTATACATGTGTGTATACATGTTTGTGTGTGTGTGTATACATGTTTGTTTGTATACATTGTGTATGTGTACGTGTGTGTGTGTGTATACATGTGTGTGTGTGTATGTGTACGTGTGTGTGTATGTGTACGTGTCTGTGTGTACATGTTTGTGTGTGTGTATACACGTGTGTGTGTATACACGTGTGTGTGTATACACGTGTGTGTATACACGTGTGTGTGTACATGTGTGTGTACATGTGTGTGTGTGTGTGTGTGTACATGTGTGTGTGTGTAAATGTGTGTGTATACATGTGTGTGTGTATACATGTGTGTGTGTATACATGTGTGTGTGTGTGTATACATGTGTGTGTGTATACATGTGTGTGTGTATACTGCACCGACACACTTTATTCGAGCAAATACCCGGTATGTACCTGGCAGATACCTGGAATGCGCCACTCCTCACCTCTGACAAGCCCCGTTGCATTTGCCTTCCCAGCCTGGGTTCATGCCTGGCTGATGGGCGGCTGATCTGTTAAATGATAATGATTAGGATTTAATAGGCTGCAATGCTTCGCGTGTCTACCAGATGGCATAAATTCATGAATTGTAATGCAGTATATATATATGTAGTGTGCAGTATTGCAGCCAACGGGAATAAAATGCTTCAATCCCTGCCGGAAAATAACTCAATGCACTCGGGCAGAAAAGAGTCACAAACCTCAATACACCCGGGTATACCCGAATTCGTGGGACTAGCCAAGCTCGAATAAAGTGTGTCGCCAGTGTACATGTGTGTGCATATACATGTGTGTGTATACATGATGTGTATGTATACGTGTGTGTGTATGTATACGTGTGTGTGTGTGTCTACGTGCACGTGTGCGTGTCTACGTGCGCGTGTCTACGTGCGCGTGTGCGTGTCTACGTGCGCGTGTCTACGTGCGCGTGTGCGTGTCTACGTGCGCGTGTCTACGTGCGTGTGCGTGTCTACGTGCGTGTCTACGTGCGTGTCTACGTGCGTGTGCGTGTCTACGTGCGTGTGCGTGTCTACGTGCGTGTGCGTGTATATGTGCGTCAACGTGTGCCTGTGTGTATACGTGTGTATACGTGTGTATGTATACGTGTGTGTACACGTGTGTGTGTGTGTACGTGTGTGTGTGTATACGTGTGCCTACGTACGTGTGTGTATACGTGTGTGTGTACGTGTCTACGTTTGTGTGTACGTGTCTACGTGTGTGTGTACGTGTCTACGTGTGTGTGTACGTGTCTACGTGTGTCTGCGTGTCTACGTGTGTCTGCGTGTCTACGTGTGTCTGCGTGTCTACGTGTGTCTGCGTGTCTACGTGTGTCTGCGTGTCTACGTGTGTCTGCGTGTCTACGTGTGTCTGCGTGTCTGCGTGTGTCTGCGTGTCTACGTGTGTCTGCGTGTCTACGTGTGTCTGCGTGTGTGCGTGTCTACGTGTGCCTGCGTGTTTACGTGTGCCTGCGTGTCTACGTGTGCCTGCGTGTCTACGTGTATACGTGTATACGTGTGTCTACGTGTTTATGTATACGTGTGTACGTGTGTGTGTGTGTACGTGTGTGTGTGTACGTGTGTGTGTGTGTACACGTGTGTGTGTGCACGTGTGTGTGTCTACGCGTGTGTGTCTACATGTGTGTGTGTATACATGTGCCTACGTGTGTGTGTATATACGTGTGTGTGTACGTGTGTATACGTGTGTGTACGTGTGTAGGGCAGGGAGGGTGGGGTCGAAGGGCAGGGAGGGTGGGGTCGAAGGGCAGGGAGGGTGGGGGCGAAGGGCAGGGAGCGTGGGGGCGAAGGGCAGGGAGCGAAGGGCATGGAGGGTGGGAGCGAAGGGCAGGGAGGGTGGGGGCGAAGGGCGGGAGCCAAGGGCAGGGAGGGCGGGGGCGAAGGGCAGGGGCGAAGGGCAGCGCCGGGGGGGGGGCGAAGGGCAGGGCCGGGGGGGGGCGAAGGGCAGGGCCGGGGGGGGCGAAGGGCAGGGCCGGGGGGGGGGGTGAAGGGCAGGGCCGGGGGGGGGGGGGCGAAGGGCAGGGCCGGGGGCGAAGGGCAGGGCCGGGGGGGGGTGAAGGGAAGGGCCGGGGGGGGGGTGAAGGGCAGGGCCGGGGGGGGGTGAAGGGCAGGGCCGGGGGGGGGGGCAGGGCCGGGGGGGGGGTGAAGGGCCGGGGGGGGTGAAGGGCAGGGCCGGGGGGGGGTGAGCTGCAGGGCCAGGGGGGGGTGAAGGGCAGGGCCGGGGGGGGGGGGTGAAGGGCAGGGCCGGGGGGGGGGGGTGAAGGACAGGGCCGGGGGGGGGGTGAAGGACAGGGCCGGGGGGGGGTGAAGGACAGGGCCGGGGGGGGGGGGGTGAAGGACAGGGCCGGGGGGGGGGGGGGGTGAAGGACAGGGCCGGGGGGGGGGGTGAAGGACAGGGCCGGGGGGGGTGAAGGGCAGGGCCGGGGGGGGGGTGAAGGGCAGGGCCGGGGGGGGGGGTGAAGGGCAGGGCCGGGGGGGGGGGTGAAGGGCCGGGGGGGGGGTGAAGGGCCGGGGGGGGGGGTGAAGGGCCAGGGGGGGGGTGAAGGGCCAGGGCGGGGGGGGGTGAAGGGCCAGGGCGGGGGGGGTGAAGGGCCAGGGCGGGGGGGGGGTGAAGGGCCAGAGCGGGGGGGGGGGTGAAGGGCCAGGGCAGGGGGGGGGGGTGAAGGGCCAGGGCGGGGGGGGTGAAGGGCCAGGGCGGGGGGGGGGTGAAGGGCCAGGGCGGGGGGGGGGGTGAAGGGCCAGGGCGGGGGGGTGAAGGGCCAGGGCGGGGGGGTGAAGGGCCAGGGCCGGGGGGGGTGAAGGGCCAGGGCCGGGGGGGGTGAAGGGCAGGGCCGGGGGGGGGGGTGAAGGGCAGGGCCGGGGGGGGGGGTGAAGGGCAGGGCCGGGGGGGGGGGCAGGGCCGGGGGGGGGGGGTGAAGGGCCGTGGGGGGGGGCAGGGCCGGGGGGGGGGTGTGCTGCAGGGCCAGGGGGGGGGGGTGAAGGGCAGGGCCGGGGGGGGGGGGTGAAGGACAGGGCCGGGGGGGGGGGTGATGGACAGGGCCGGGGGGGGGTGAAGGACAGGGCCGGGGGGGGGGTGAAGGACAGGGCCGGGGGGGGGGGTGAAGGACAGGGCCGGGGGGGGGGTGAAGGACAGGGCCGGGGGGGGGGGGGTGAAGGGCAGGGCCGGGGGGGGGGGGTGAAGGGCAGGGCCGGGGGGGGGTGAAGGGCAGGGCCGGGGGGGGGGGGGTGAAGGACAGGGCCGGGGGGGGGGGGGGTGAAGGGCAGGGCCGGGGGGGGGGGTGAAGGGCAGGGCCGGGGGGGGGGGGCAGGGCCGGGGGGGGGGGCAGGGCCGGGGGGGGGGTGAAGGGCCGTGGGGGGGGGCAGGGCCGGGGGGGGGTGTGCTGCAGGGCCAGGGGGGGGGGTGAAGGGCAGGGCCGGGGGGGGGGGTGAAGGACAGGGCCGGGGGGGGGGGGTGATGGACAGGGCCGGGGGGGGGTGAAGGACAGGGCCGGGGGGGGGGTGAAGGACAGGGCCGGGGGGGGGGGGTGAAGGACAGGGCCGGGGGGGGGGTGAAGGACAGGGCCGGGGGGGGGGGGTGAAGGGCAGGGCCGGGGGGGGGGGTGAAGGGCAGGGCCGGGGGGGGGTGAAGGGCAGGGCCGGGGGGGGGGGGGGTGAAGGGCCAGGGCGGGGGGGGTGAAGGGCCAGGGCGGGGGGGGGGGTGAAGGGCCAGGGCGGGGGGGTGAAGGGCCAGGGCGGGGGGGGGGGGTGAAGGTCCAGGCCGGGTGGGGTGAAGCGCCGGGCCGGGTGAAGCGCCAGGCCGGGTGGGGTGAAGCGCCGGGTGGGGTGAAGGGCCGGGCCGGGGGTGAAAGATCTCTTCCCGTGCGGTTACTTACCTCGCACCGGGCCGCGCTCCTCCTCGGGTTCCTCGGCGGTTCCCCCCGGCGATGCGGAGCTGAGACGCTCAGGTGAGGGGGGTGTGTGGGCCGCGGCCCGTGCAGCTCCCGACTGAGACAGCTAGGCCTGAGGGAGCCGGAGCAGCGCGCGCGGGGATGGGGAGCTGGGGGCGCGGGCATTATGCCTGAAGGTGAGAGCGGCGACAGCGTGCTCTGGGGGGGGGGGGAGCACCGGGAGAGCGGGTGAGCACCGGGAGAGAGGGTGCTCTGGGGGGGGAGGGGGGGAGCACCGGGGGAGAGGGTGCTCCGGGAGAGCGGGTGAGCACCGGGAGAGAGGGTGCTCTTGGGGGAGGGGGGGAGGAGGGGAGGGTGCTCTGGGGGGAGGGGGGGGGGAGCACCGGGGGAGAGGGAGCACCGGGGGAGAGGGGGATGTTGAGGTCCCGCGGAGTGGTGATAGGCGGTAGTTCCGGTAGTTCCGTTGTTGCGGGCCAGCGGCCAGGAAGGGGGGGGGGGGGCGGACAGAGGGTGAGGAGGGGGGGTGAGGGGCTCCGGAGCAGCATCGTGCGGTGGATGTTCGGGTGAGTGGGGGGGGGGGGGTGAGGGGCTCCGGAGCAGCATCGTGCGGTGGATGTTCGGGTGAGTGGGGGGGGGGGGGTGGGTGAGGGGCTCCGGAGCAGCATCGTGCGGTGGATGTTCGGGTGAGTGGGGGGGGGGGTGAGGGGCTCCGGAGCAGCATCGTGCGTTGTATGTTCAGCAGCGTGCGTTTGCTGTTGGTGTGAGGGGGGGGGTGATGGAGCATCGTGCGTTGTATGTTTGGGTGAGGGGGGTTGGTGATGGGCTGCAGTAGCGGGAGAGCTGTGGCGTGCGTTTGTAGTGTGCATGAGGTTGGGGGGGGTGATGGTGGAGGGGGGTGCATGAGGTTGAGGGGGGGTGGTGGAGGGGGGTGCATGAGGTTGGGGGGGTGGTGGTGGAGGGGGGTGTTTGTAAGAGGCAGTGCGGTGAGTGTTAGGTGCTTAGAAGCATTCCCAAAGGTCACTGAGGGGTGGGACAATGTGGCAGTGGTGTTGGCCAAAGGCCAATGAGAGTCAGTGAGGGGTGGGACAGTGGGGTGAGGGGTGGGACAGTGTGGCAGTGGTGTTGGCCGAAGGCCAATGAGAGTCAGTGAGGGGTGGGACAGTGTGGTGAGGGGTGGGACAGTGTTGAGGTGGAGTGACAGGCCAAAGGTGCAATGCGATTGGCCCTAGGGACACAGGGCATGCAGACAAACATACAGACATTTCAGAAATATATAGTAGATATCACACATACATATATATATATATATATCTATATATACATACATACACACACACACACACACCACACATATATATACACCACACATACACATATATATATATACACACCACACATATATATATATATACACACCACACATACACACACATATATACATATATACACACACACACACACACACCACACATATATACACACACACCACACATATATACACACACACACACACACACACACACACCCTGCAGCCCGTTTTTCTCACACACACACACACACACACAAACACACACACCCTGCAGCCCGTTTTTCACACACACACACACACACACACACACACACACACACACACACACACACACACACACACACACACACACACACACACACACACACACACCCTGCAGCCCGTTTTTCACACACACACACACACACACACACACACACACACACACACACACACACACACACACACACACACACACACACACACACACACAGATACAGACACAGCATGGCATGGAGAGAGAGACACAGACAGAATGGCATGAGGAGAGAGAGAGACACAGTATGGCATGGGGAGAGGGACACAGCATGGCATGGGGAGAGAGACACAGCATGGCATGGGGAGAGAGACACAGCATGGCATGGGGAGAGAGACACAGCATGGCATGGGGAGAGAGACACAGCATGGCATGGGGAGAGAGACACAGCATGGCATGTGCAGAGTGACATAGCATGGCATGGGGAGAGAGACACAGTATGGCATGGGGAGAGGGACACAGCATGGCATGGGGAGAGAGACACAGCATGGCATGGGGAGAGAGACACAGCATGGCATGGGGAGAGAGACACAGCATGGCATGGGGAGAGAGACACAGCATGGCATGGGGAGAGAGACACAGCATGGCATGTGCAGAGTGACATAGCATGGCATGGGGAGAGAGACACAGCATGGCATGGGGAGAGAGACACAGCATGGCATGGGGAGAGAGACACAGCATGGTATGGGGAGAGAGACACAGCATGGCATGGGGAGAGAGACACAGCATGGCATGGGGAGAGAGACAGCATGGCATGGGGAGAGAGACACAGCATGGCATGGGGAGACAGACACAGCATGGCATGGGGAGAGAGACACAGCATGGCATGGGGAGAGAGACACAGCATGGCATGGGGAGAGAGACACAGCATGGTATGGGGAGACAGACACAGCATGGCATGGGGAGAGAGACACAGCATGGCATGGGGAGAGAGACAGCATGGCATGGGGAGAGAGACAGCATGGCATGTGGAGAGAGACAGCATGGCATGGGGAGAGAGACACAGCATGGCATGGGGAGAGAGACAGCATGGCATGGGGAGAGAGACACAGCACGGCATGGGGAGAGAGACACAGCATGGCATGGGGAGAGAGACACAGCATGGCATGGGGAGAGAGACACAGCATGGCATGGGGAGAGAGACACAGCATGGCATGGGGAGAGAGACACAGCATGGCATGGGGAGAGAGACACAGCATGGCATGGGTAGAGAGAAACAGCATGGCATGGGGAGAGAGACACAGCATGGCATGGGGAGAGAGACACAGCATGGCATGGGGAGAGAGACACAGCATGGCATGGGGAGAGAGACACAGCATGGCATGGGGAGAGAGAAACAGCATGGCATGGGGAGAGAGACACAGCATGGCATGGGGAGAGAGACACAGCCATGGCATGGGGAGAGAGACACAGCATGGCATGGGGAGAGAGACACAGCATGGCATGGGGAGAGAGACAGCATGGCATGGGGAGAGAGACAGCATGGCATGGGGAGAGAGACACAGCATGGCATGGGGAGAGAGACACAGCATGGCATGGGGAGAGACACAGCATTGCATGGGGAGAGAGACACAGCATGGCATGGGGAGAGAGACACAGCATGGCATGGGGAGAGAGACACAGCATGGCATGGGGAGAGAGACACAGCATGGCATGGGGAGAGAGACACAGCATGGCATGGGGAGAGAGACACAGCATGGCATGGGGAGAGACACACAGCATGGCATGGGGAGAGAGACACAGCATGGCATGGGGAGAGAGACACAGCATGGCATGGGGAGAGAGACACAGCATGGCATGGGGAGAGAGACACAGCATGGCATGGGGAGAGAGACACAGCATGGCATGGGGAGAGAGACACAGCATGGCATGGGGAGAGAGACACAGCATGGCATGGGTAGAGAGACACAGCATGGCATGGGGAGAGAGACACAGCATGGCATGGGGAGAGAGACACAGCATGGCATGGGGAGAGAGACACAGCATGGCATGGGGAGAGAGACACAGCATGGCATGGGGAGAGAGACACAGCATGGCATGGGGAGAGAGACACAGCATGGCATGGGGAGAGAGACAGCATGGCATGGGGAGAGAGACACAGCATGGCATGGGGAGAGAGACACAGCATGGCATGGGGAGAGAAACACAGCATGACATGGGGAGAGACACAGCATGGCATGGGGAGAGAGACACAGCATGGCATGGGGAGAGAGACACAGCATGGCATGGGGAGAGAGACACAGCATGGTATGGGGAGAGAGACACAGCATGGTATGGGGAGAGAGACACAGCATGGCATGGGGAGAGAAACACAGCATGACATGGGGAGAGACACAGCATGGCATGGGGAGAGAGACACAGCATGGCATGGGGAGAGAGACACAGCATGGCATGGGGAGAGAGACACAGCATGGTATGGGGAGAGAGACACAGCATGGCATGGGGAGAGAGACACAGCATGGCATGGGGAGAGAGACACATCATGGCATGGGGAGAGAGACACAGCATGGTATGGGGAGAGAGACACAGCATGGCATGGGGAGAGAGACACAGCATGGCATGGGGAGAGAGACACAGCATGGCATGGGGAGAGAGACACAGCATGGCATGGGGAGAGAGACAGCATGGCATGGGGAGAGAGACAGCATGGCATGGGGAGAGAGACAGCATGGCATGGGGAGAGAGACACAGCATGGCATGGGGAGAGAGACAGCATGGCATGGGGAGAGAGACACAGCATGGCATGGGGAGAGAGACACAGCATGGCATGGGGAGAGAGACACAGCATGGCATGGGGAGAGAGACAGCATGGCATGGGGAGAGAGACACAGCATGGCATGGGGAGAGAGACACAGCATGGCATAGGGAGAGAGACACAGCATGGCATGGGGAGAGAGACACAGCATGGCATGGGGAGAGAGACACAGCATGGCATGGGGAGAGAGACACAGCATGGCATGGGGAGAGAGACACAGCATGGCATGGGGAGAGAGACATACACAGAATGGCATGGGGAGAGAGACACAGCATGGCATGGGGAGAGAGACACAGCATGGCATGGGGAGAGACACAGCATGGCATGGGGAGAGAGACAGCATGGCATGGGGAGAGAGACACAGCATAGCATGGGGAGAGAGACACAGCATGGCATGGGGAGAGACACAGCATGGCATGGGGAGAGAGACACAGCATGGCATGGGGAGAGAGACACAGCATGGCATGGGGAGAGAGACACAGCATGGCATGGGGAGAGAGACATACACAGAATGGCATGGGGAGAGAGAGACACCGCATGGCATGGGGAGAGAGACACAGCATGGCATGGGGGGAGAGACACAGCATGGCATGGGGAGAGAAACACAGCATGACATGGGGAGAGACACAGCATGGCATGGGGAGAGACACAGCATGGCATGGGGAGAGAGACACAGCATGGCATGGGGAGAGAGACAGCATGGCATGGGGAGAGAGACACAGCATGGCATGGGGAGAGACACAGCATGGCATGGGGAGAGATATACAGCATGGCATGGGGAGAGACACAGACACAGCATGGCATGGGGAGAGAGACACAGCATGGCATGGGGAGAGAGACACAGTATGGCATGGGGAGAGAGATTCCTTCGGAAGTTAACTCTTAAAAGGTTCTTTATGGCTAAAGACCAAGCCCCCAGAATGGGACCAAGTATTCCTCCAGTAGTAACACAAGAGGTCAACATGATTCATACGGGTTTAAAACCCAAA
>NC_134485.1:428696051-428705268 GCF_040206685.1 Ascaphus truei | reverse complement strand
GACTACTGGGGGATGAAGAAACATATATTAAATTGAAAAAGAACCCAATAAATGAATTTACAGAAGAGCTAAAGTGTCTATTAGAGAGGGGTAAGAACATGGAGGTATTGGATGAGGGGGAATATAGATTTCTGTACAGTGACAAATCAAAAGTTCCGGTATTTTACCAGCTGCCAAAAATTCACAAGAGTGAAGTCAATCCCCCAGGCAGACCTATAGTCTCGGGGATTGACTCACTAACAGCTAATTTGTCACTGTACATAGACATATTCCTCCAGAAATATGTCACGCAACAAAAGGCATACTTGAAAGACACCACAGATTTACTAAATACACTAAGTAAAGTGAGATGGGAAAGACAATTCATAATGGCAACATGCGATGTTGTATCATTATACACATCAATTGATCACACAAAAGGATGCAGGGCCATAAAAAGATTTTTAATGAAGGATGCAGACCTTGCAGAAACACAGGCAAATTTCATTATTGATGGAATTATGTTTATTTTGCAGCACAATTTCTTTTGGTACGAGGGAAGTCATTATCTACAGAAACGAGGAACGGCGATGGGGACCAGGTTCGCCCCGAGCTACGCTAACCTATTCATGGCGTCATGGGAGGAGGATAACATCTGGCCGAATGGAGAGCTTGGGGAGGGCCTGGTCCTCTGGCGTCGTTTCATCGACGATGTGTACCTAATTTGGGGGAATGGAGAAAGTAAGTTGAAAGAATTTTTATTAGGAATAGAGAACAAAGAGCTGAATCTAAAATTCACGAGTGAGTACAGTGACAGAAAAGTAAACTATTTAGACCTAGAAATTTATATAGAAAATGACCAAATAAAGACGAAAACATTTTTTAAGGAAACAGATAAAAATAATTACATTTTGCGTACCAGCTGTCATCTTCCAAGGTGGATGGACGGGGTTCCATCCAGTCAGTTCACCAGAATCAAAAGGAACTGCAGTGAGAGAGAAACATTCTTACAACAATCAACAAAATTGAAGGAGAGATTTATAGAAAAGAAATACAAAGAGGAAAAGTTAGATGAGGCCTTACTGAAAATAGACCAACTGGAGAGGGAAGACCTTCTGAAATCTAAGGGGAAAGACAAAATAACAACAAATAAGACAGATTTTGCTTTCCTTACAACTTACAATGGGGAAGCTAAGGAAATTAGGAAGATCCTACACAAACACTGGGCCATACTAAAGAATGACCCAGTTTTGGGGAAGGAAATCCCAGAGCACCCTAATATCATTTTCAGGAAGGCGCGAAACTTAAAAACTACACTAGTCCCTAGTATCCTCAAACAAAAAGCTAAACCTCAGAACTGGTTGCAATCCAACAAAGGCTTTCATGCATGTAAGACATGCAGAGCATGTCAATTTAAGTCCGATAGCAAATTGGAATTTACATCAAATAATACAGGGGAGAGATTTATTGTACAATCCAGTCTGACCTGCCGGTCAGATCATGTGGTGTACCTCCTGGAGTGTCCATGCAAATTGCAGTATGTGGGGAAGACTGAGAGACAAATAAGAACTAGAATTATAGAACATCTGAGCAGTATTAAAAGATCTCTTCTAACACACAGTCTTTCCAAACACTTCATGGAAAAGCACCAGGGGGACACCGCGGGTCTGACTTACATGCCTATAGAACACGTTGCGGGCCACTGGCGGGGGGGAGATCGCAATCTGGAACTCGTAAAGAGGGAGACTTTCTGGATTCACAGGTTGCGGACTCTCTCCCCCAGGGGCCTGAACATGGAAATAGAGCTAGCACCCTTTTTGTGATCTATTTACATCTAGAATTATCGGATGAGACTAACCGGTTATTTGCTTTTTCCATCTGTTGTTTTCTCTTCCTTTTTTTCTCTCTCCCGCAGCACGCACTTGACATCTGTCATTCAAATAAAAAATGTTTATGTCACTGTGACCACTCTAGCCTATTTCCCCCAGACTATGCACATAATGAAAATATGTTTTTTCTTCATTTGTATAAATATTGCAAAGTATTCTGTATAAGTGTTCATTGGAGGAGTGCTGCAGAATATAGGGTCATTTAACTCCTATTAGCTTATTGACTTTAATATTTGCACTGTAAATAAGTATATATGGTATAATGTTAACAAGGTCATGCATTTCCCATCTGTCTAATAACTTCCATGTACATAATATAAATATGATCATAGGATATACTATCAACCCCTCTTGAATACCAATGTATAATATACAATGACAATATATGAGAATATATATATATGATGGAGCTCTTACATTTTTTATAGTTTGTTTATATACTTTTTTTAATATTTGTAGCAATAGATTGCACAAGAAATATTCATTTGAGGACCTCAGGGTCCGTGAATAGATTTTTTCCCTTGTGCCCCCCTGCCCATCAATGTTGTAATTTATTCCTTGCTAGGTATAACCAGGATCAAGAAAGATCCAATCAAAATAGACCCTTTAAACATCATATTGCTTCTATTTTATGAGTCCTATAATGTGGACAAAGTTCAAGTCCACTTGATCACCCTTGATGAATTAGGATCATCTATATGACATAATAATAAGATTATGTCCTCCTACAGTATCATCTCATCCCATGTTTCCACAGAGATAGGAACAGGTTAAATTATAAGAACCAGACAGAGAATTTGTTTCTCAGTAAAAGTGCTCCACCATGTATATAGATGCAGAGATGTTAATCAGTGCAGACCATGTTTTTTACAAGTGTTTTCCACAAGTGTTTACAATCAATCACCAATTGGGGAGGATATAAAAAGACACTTTAGAGTAATGGGCGGTACACTCCTGAGGAAGCCACACACCCTTTTCTGGCGAAAAGCGTAGAGTGGGAGCCGTTCAGAGAGGAGAGAGGAGAGAGGCGAGATTGCCATACAGAAACTCACCCAGCCGCGCCCGGAAGTGACGTATCGGGACGGAGCGGAAGTGACGCACCGGCGGAGAGAGAGGCAGGATTATCCACCCGAGAGGCAGCTCCAAGTGCAGTACTTGCGAACAACAGCTGAAGGGGAGTCTGATAGCCCACGGGGGGATACAGCCTGGAAGGACGCAGTCCACCGCCGGAGACACACAGTCCCAAAGAGAGACGAAATACACCAAGTCACATCGGAGGAGGCGGGTGAGCCTGAAGTTAACACACTCTTCTCTCCCTGATCACAATGATTGTGAAAAATGCTTAAACTATATGTTTTTATTGTAAGTGTCCATTTTTAAACCTTATAAAGTCTAGTTTTATTATTGTACTGGTCTGCACTATGGTATCATTTTTTTCACATACACGTGGTTGCTGAGCTGAGAATTGGAGACCGCATCACAGAGTGGAGAAAAACATCCTTAACAGAGACCATGGTGTGTCAAAACCGCTTGAATACAACTTACATCTTGTAAGTAGGCACAACATATAAGCCAAGACAAGATATAGAGTTTTACACTAATTTGAAACTGTCTACACTTAGATTGTTTTTTGTCTTTTTGTTCTATTTCCCTCCATGCTCCCCCTGGATTGCAACGAGAGAGAGACACAGCATGGCATGGGGAGAGAGACACAGCATGGCATGGGGAGAGAGACACAGCATGGCATGGGGAGAGAGACACAGCATGGCATCAGGAGAGACACAGCATGGCATGGGGAGAGAGACACAGCATGGTATGGGGAGAGAGACACAGTATGGCATGGGGAGAGAGACACAGCATAGCATGGGGAGAGAGACACAGCATGGCATGGGGAGAGACACAGCATGGCATGGGGAGAGAGACACAGCATGGCATGGGGAGAGAGACACAGCATGGCATGGGGAGAGAGACACAGCATGGCATGGGGAGAGAGACACAGCATGGCATGGGGAGAGAGACATACACAGAATGGCATGGGGAGAGAGAGACACAGCATGGCATGGGGAGAGAGACACAGCATGGCATGGGGGGAGAGACACAGCATGGCATGGGGAGAGAGACACAGCATGGCATGGGGAGAGAGACACAGCATGGCATGGGGAGAGAGACATACACAGAATGGCATGGGGAGAGAGACACAGCATGGCATGGGGAGAGAAACACAGCATGACATGGGGAGAGACACAGCATGGCATGGGGAGAGACACAGCATGGCATGGGGAGAGAGACACAGCATGGCATGGGGAGAGAGACACAGCATGGCATGGGGAGAGAGACACAGCATGGCATGGGGAGAGAGACACAGTATGACATGGGGAGAGAGACACAGCATGGCATGGGGAGAGAGACACAGCATGGCATGGGGAGAGAGACACAGCATGGTATGGGGAGAGAGACACAGCATGGCATGGGGAGAGAGACACAGCATGGTATGGGGAGAGAGACACAGCATGGCATGGGGAGAGAGACACAGTATGACATGGGGAGAGAGACAGCATGGCATGGGGAGAGAGACACAGCATGGCATGGGGAGAGAGACACAGCATGGTATGGGGAGAGAGACACAGCATGGCATGGGGAGAGAGACACAGCATGGTATGGGGAGAGAGACACAGCATGGCATGGGGAGAGAGACACAGCATGGTATGGGGAGAGAGACACAGCATGGCATGGGGAGAGAGACACAGCATGGCATGGGGAGAGAGACACAGACACAGCATGGCATGGGGAGAGAGACACAGCATGGCATGGGGAGAGACACAGCATGGCATGGGGAGAGACACAGCATGGCATGGGGAGAGACACAGCATGGCATGGGGAGAGAGACACAGCATGGCATCGGGAGAGACACAGCATGGCATGGGGAGAGAGACACAGCATGGCATGGGGAGAGAGACACAGCATGGCATGGGGAGAGAGACACAGTATGACATGGGGAGAGAGACACAGCATGGCATGGGGAGAGAGACACAGTATGACATGGGGAGAGAGACAGCATGGCATGGGGAGAGAGAGACACAGCATGGCATGGGGAGAGAGACACAGCATGGCATGGGGAGACAGACACAGCATGGCATGGGGAGACACAGCATGGTATGGTGAGAGAGACACAGCATGGCATGGGGAGAGAGACACAGCATGGCATGGGGAGGCAGACACAGTATGGCATGGAGAGAGAGACACGGCATGGCATGGGGAGAGAGACACAGACTCAGCATGGCATGGGGAGAGAGACACAGCATGGCATGGGGAGAGAGACACAGACTCAGCATGGCATGGGGAGAGAGACACAGCATGGCATGGGGAGAGAGACACAGCATAGCATGGGGAGAGAGACAGCATGGCATGGGGAGAGAGACACAGCATGGCATGGGGAGAGAGACACAGCATGGCATGGGGAGAGAGACACAGCATGGCATGGGGAGAGAGACACAGCATGGCATGGGGAGAGAGACACAGCATGGCATGGGGAGAGAGACACAGCATGGCATGGGGAGAGAGACACAGCATGGCATGGGGAGAGAGACACAGCATGGCATGGGGAGAGAGACACACAGCATGGCATGGGGAGAGAGAGACACGGCATGGCATGGGGAGAGAGAGACACAGCATGGCATGGGGAGAGAGACAGCATGGCATGGGGAGAGAGAGACACTGCATGGGGAGAGACACGGCATGGCATGGGGAGAGACAGGCACAGTATGGCATGGGGAGAGAGACACAGCATGACATGGGGAGAGAGACACAGCATGGCATGGGGAGAGAGACACAGCATGGCATGGGGAGAGAGACACAGCATGGCATGGGGAGAGAGACACAGCATGGCATGGGGAGAGAGACAGCATGGCATGGGGAGAGAGACACAGCATGGCATGGGGAGAGAGACACAGCATGGCATGGGGAGAGAGACACAGCATGGCATGGGGAGAGAGACACAGCATGGCATGGGGAGAGAGACACAGCATGGCATGGGGAGAGAGACACAGCATGGCATGGGGAGAGACACAGCATGGCATGGGGAGAGAGACACAGCATGGCATGGGGAGAGAGACACAGCATGGCATGGGGAGAGAGACACAGCATGGCATGGGGAGAGAGACACAGCATGGCATGGGGAGAGAGACAGCATGGCATGGGGAGAGAGACACAGCATGGCATGGGGAGAGAGACACAGCATGGCATGGGGAGAGAGACACAGCATGGCATGGGGAGAGAGACACAGCATGGCATGGGGAGAGAGACACAGCATGGCATGGGGAGAGAGACACAGCATGGCATGGGGAGAGAGACACAGCATGGCATGGGGAGAGAGACACACAGCATGGCATGGGGAGAGAGAGACACGGCATGGCATGGGGAGAGAGAGACACAGCATGGCATGGGGAGAGAGACAGCATGGCATGGGGAGAGAGAGACACGGCATGGGGAGAGACACGGCATGGCATGGGGAGAGATAGGCACAGTATGGCATGGGGAGAGAGACACAGCATGACATGGGGAGAGAGACACAGCATGGCATGGGGAGAGATATACAGACACAGCATGGCATGGGGAGAGAGAGACACAGCATGGCATGGGGAGAGAGACACCGCTTGGCATGGGGAGGGAGAAACAGCATGGCATGGGGAGAGAGACACCGCTTGGCATGGGGAGGGAGAAACAGCATGGTATGGGGAGAGAGACAGCATGGCATGGGGAGAGACAGGCACAGCATGGCATGGAGAGAGAGACAGATACAGCATGGCACAGGGAGAGAGACAGACACAGCATGGCATGGGGAGAGAGAGAGACACAGAGAATGGGGAGAGAGACATAGAATGGGAGACAGAGACAGAGAATGGGGGGAGAGAGAGAGACAGAGAATGGGGGAGAGAGACATAGAATGGGAGACAGAGACAGAGAATGGGGAGAGAGAGAGACAGAGAATGGGGGAGAGAGACATAGAATGGGAGACAGAGACAGAGAATGGGAGAGAGAGAGACACAGAGAATGGGGAGAGAGGCACAGAGAATGGGGAGAGAGACAGAGAATGGGGAGATACACAGTGAATGGGGAGAGACACAGAGAATGGGGAGAGAGACAGAATGGGGAGAGAAAGAGATGGGGAGAGACACAGAGGATGGGGAGAGAGACAGAGCATGGGGAGAGAGACACACAGAGAATGGGGAGAGAGACAGAATGGGAAGGGTGGAACGAAAATGTAGGGATGGGGGGTGAGAACGAGAATGGAGGGATGGGGGGTGAGAACGAGAATGGAGGGATGGGGGAGAACGAGAATGGAGGGATGGGGGGGAGAATGAGAATGGAGGGATGGGGGGGAGAACGAGAATGGAGGGATGGGCAGCGGGGACGAGAATGGAGGGATGGGCAGCGGGGACGAGAATGGAGGGATGCGGGGAAACGACAGTGGAGGGATGGGGGGGATGATAATGGGGGGATGATAAGGGGGATGATAATGGAGGGGGGAGAGAGAGAGCATGGGGGGGGGGAGAGACATCAAGGAGAAGGGGCGCCGTTGGTGATGTCATTTGTTTTATAAATATTTTTTTTAATGTGTCCCGGTTTTTACTTTTAATAAATCTGGTCACCCTAGCTTGTGATCCTTGTGACTTGACACACACACCTGGGTGACGTTGCCAAGTGTATTAAACTGTCCCGCTCCCTTTGGTTCATGTGGAATTTGTAAGGAAATTCTTTCCGGAGAAGGAATCAATTAGTTCCACCAGGGGGCAGCAAAGTGCTGCGTATGTAATCATTACAAGAAGTATAGTTAGGCTTTGCCTATATCGCCGGCGGTGGAGACGGCGACACGACGGGTGACGTCACCCGTCGCCGTCGCCACCGGCAAAATGTATGTTTCGCCGGGCGGCGGTGGCGCGGGATTCCGGCACTTTGATTTGTTCAAGGGCCGTTATGTTACGCGACGGCCCTTGAAAAATCTAATTTTGCCGGCTTCAGGTTTTCGCTCCGTCGCTTATAGTGCGCGCGGCGGCGGCGGCGGCGGCGCCAATGTATTTGTTTTTGGGGCGACGTCGCGTCGCCGGCACTATAAGCGGGGCCTAATGCACAAGAACAAGGGGTGCTCAACTCCAGTCAGTCCCAGCGTCAGCACAGGTGGCTCAATCAGTCCCAGCTTCAGCACAGGTGACTATCAGTCCCTGCTTCAGCACAGGGTGCTCAACTCCAGTCAGTCCCTGCTTCAGCACAGGGTGCTCAATGAGTCCCTGCTTCAGCACAGGGGGCTCAATCAGCTCAGTCTTCCACTGAAGCTCTGATTGAGCCACCTGTGCTGAAGCAGGGACTCATTGAGCACCCTGTGCTGAAGCTGGGGTATCCTGAAATCCTGTCGTGTTGGGGGGGGGGGCTATTTGAGGACCGGAGGGGAGCACATTTGTACTGGAATATTCCGGATCTAACTGGTGTACGGCGAAAGTTAGCCAATGTTACACTATAGGTGAGCATGAATACCCCATAAGGGCCGTGGTTGACGTGTGGTGCTACGAGGAGCGCCGAGTATTACTTCCGCTGTTAAAGTCCGGAGTATCACTAAAACCGGCCCACTTTCCCGGCCCACTGACCCACTCATCTGAAACCTTCCATAGCCCCACTCACCTGAAACCTTCCATAGCCCCACTCACCTGAAACCTTCCGTAGCCCCACTCACCTGAAACCTTCCGTAGCCCCACTCACCTGAAACCTTCCGTAGCCCCACTCACCTGAAACCTTCCATAGCCCCACTCACCTGAAACCTTCCATAGCCCCACTCATCTGAAACCTTCCATAGCCCCACTCACCTGAAACCTTCCATAGCCCCACTCACCTGAAACCTTCCATAGCCCCACTCACCTGAAACCTTCCGTAGCCCCACTCACCTGAAACCTTCCATAGCCCCACTCACCTGAAACCTTCCATAGCCCCACTCACCTGAAACCTTCCATAGCCCCACTCATCTGAAACCTTCCATAGCCCCACTCACCTGAAACCTTCCATAGCCCCACTCACCTGAAACCTTCCATAGCCCCACTCACCTGAAACCTTCCATAGCCCTACTCATCTGAAACCTTCCATAGCCCCACTCACCTGAAACCTTCCATAGCCCCGCTCATCTGAAACCTTCCATAGCCCCGCTCATCTGAAACCTTCCATAGCCCCACTCACCTGAAACCTTCCATAGCCCCACTCACCTGAAACCTTCCATAGCCCCACTCACCTGAAACCTTCCATAGCCCCACTCACCTGAAACCTTCCATAGCCCCACTCACCTGAAACCTTCCATAGCCCCACTCACC
>NC_134485.1:428581051-428693551 GCF_040206685.1 Ascaphus truei | reverse complement strand
CTGTGTGAAACTGTTTGAAACTGTGAAAGTGTGTGTAAGTGTGTGTGACTGTGTGTGAGTGTGTGTAACTGTGTGTGATTGTCTGTGTGTGTGTGTGTGTGTGTGTGTGTGTGTGTGTGTGTGTGTGTGTGTGTGTGTGTGTGTGTGTGTGTGTGTGTGTGTGTGTGTGTGTGTGTGTGTGTGTGTGTGTGTGTGTGTGGTGCACTGTGCAGTGTGAGCAATGAGCAGTGTGTCAGTGTGTGCAGTGTGAGCAATGACCACTGTGTGTGCAGTGTGAGCAGTGTGTGTGCAGTATGCAGTGTGTGTCAGTCTGAGCAGTGTGTGTGCAGTGTGCAGTGTGTCAGTGTGAGCAATGAGCTGTGTATGTGTGTGTGTGCAGTGTGAGCAGTGAGCAGTGTGTGTGCAGTGTGCAGTGTGTGTCAGTGTGACCAGTGTGTGTCACTGTGAGCTGTGTGTGCGCAGTGTGCGTCAGTGCGACCAGTGTGCAGTGTGTGTGTGCAGTGTGCAGTGTGAACAATGAGCAGTGTGTGTCAGTGTGAGCACGGTTCACATCCCGGGCAACGCCGGGTCTCTCAGCTAGTATTGAATATTATATTGCCATTTGTAGGCACACTATTGCAGACCTATGTTTTCAAAACAAAAAGGATCAAAGTTATTACTGAGGTAATATTAATATTATTTAATATTTATTAATGTCTTGTTTTCCCTTTTTCAGCATATAACGCTGAATATAATTTACCAGACTTGTGTCTTATTTGCATTTGTCATTTTTTTATATTGTAAATGTCCGTCTGTAAATGTACTCAAAGTATATTGCATCCGTCTAAATTAGTGGTGTACCGAGTACCCGGAATTACCCGGCACCCGGCGTTAACCGGCCCATTTCCAGCTACCCGGACATTACCCGGAACCGGTCACTGAGAAGTGGGCTCGGACGGGTAATACCCGGCATCGGGTAATGTCAGAGCAGTGGGAAATAATCTTTAATACTTACCTTTCCGAAGACATCTAGGATCACCAGCAGCAGCAGCAGTCCTGTGACGGTGTCCAATAGGAACGCTGCGTCTCCTGCTCCGGTCACGTGGTTCCCCGGTGGCTCACACAGACACTGCTTACCTACTCCGGTGCTGTGGCAGTGATTACCGCAGCTCCCCCGCCGGCTGAAGACGGCTCCGATGCTGCCACCGTCACAGGACGGCTGCTGCTGGTCCTAGATGTCGCCGCCACCCTGCAGGTAAGTGCCAAACCGGGTAACCGGGTACCCGACCGGGTACAACCTTAAATTTTGGCCGGGTACCGTTACCCGTTTTTTTTTATTGAGGACCCGGTCTGTGACGATAGTGAGGGTTTGGCCCGGGATTAATGGGGTTACTCCCCAAGGGCCCCCCTCTAACCTCGCCAGGGAGACAAGGGGTTAACTGGGCTGAGGTCCAGAAATGTGATTTAACCCTTGTTATAACATGAAAATGCTTATTCCCCTGTGTAAAATGTATTGTTGCTGGTCAGTGTCTGCATAACCCACCCACTGGGACTTAAGGGGTTAATCTTATATGCAGTGCTGAATAAACAGTTACCTGAAAACTGGTAATTTGGGAATGGAGTAAGCCAGGACCCTGAGCCTTGGGGTACAGCCTCCGGGTCACCCCCCAAGTACACACATATTAAAAATATAACTTTGTCATATATTTTTGATAAAGTGACTTTTTGCAGTCTTACAATGTACAGGCCAAATGCTAACTACCTCTGCCTGCCTTTGTAATGCGTACCAGGACCAAATGGTTTGACTCATGAGTCTATTCACGTTTGATATGCAAGCTTCCTCTCTGGAAGTGCATATCCAAAAGGGAGGTGTGGCCAGGTGGATGCTAAATAGGACATCCTGCTAGAATTTAGCCTGGCTTCACAGGGGAATTGCTATGCAAGACCCAGGAAGGATCAACAGGTAAATACCTAGTTGGTTATGCGAGAAGCTACAAACCTACTTCAAAAGGTTTTATTGATGGGGGTAGGGGTGGAGCTACCCAAGAAGGGAATCAAAAGTAGTAACCTTATTAAATATAAGAATATTATGAGATGTCCTTGGCTGAAAATGATAAGAATTACATATTTGTATTCGTGGGACTTCCCTGCCACCAACCATTACAAACACTTAATATCTGGCCCTTAGTGGCTGCCAGATATTAATATCTCTATTAATTTTCATATTACACTGTAATGTTTGGTCTCTCTGCGAGCGTCAGGTGGGACGGAATGTATTAATATATCTCACCTGACTGTATGTATTACTGAACTCAAGTTATGAGGTGATTTGCAGTAAATATGAAATTTTGGTTGAGTTCTGAGAAACTGCAACCCCCTGCTATGATAATGAGCAGGAATGCCAGAATTTACATCGCGTGGTCATCAAAGGCTAAATTGCTAATTGCTTATGCTTGGCCCAACGGACAAAAGGAATTAACCAGAGTAAGTGAAACTTTTCACACTGGACCCTGGAAGCCCAAAGTCAGCTTCAAAAGCTTCAAAGGGGATTTTACTAGACGGCACGGCGCCGTAAGCTGGGATGCAAGGATTAAAATGATATATAAGTCAGAGCCACCCTTTTATCCAGGTTGTTCATGTTTTGCAAGTTCTTCAAGTGTTCAGTCTGTTCTATACCATCTTGTTTGCTGAGAGAAACGCTATGCACTGTCTTCCTGCCAGAGGTCTTTTCATGCTTTTGGGTGTCTTGATGACTATGAAGAGTGCTGTATGAACTGCCAGTCCAGCGGTGACTGCTTCATCATTTCCATTTTACGTAAGTGTCTATATTTTGCCTGTTATTTGTATAATCTGTTGTGTTCACCTTTATCAAGGAATAAATTATATTTTATCATATCTAAGTCTCGTCCCAGTTCAAACCCAGTTATATATATATTTATATATAGTTTTGGTGTAAATTACAACCTGTCACAAGCTACCGTGACATGGTCCAACACTGATCTAAATGTTACGTGAGAGAGAGAATTTTTGCCTGCCTAGTATGTATAAATGTTTTTTAAAAGAAAAGAAAAGTGTCATTGTATAAAATAAATGTCTGTATAAGATGTATGAATTGTTCTAAATATTACAAGAGAAGCGTAGTTATATAACTGGTTGATATGATGTGGAAATATTTTTCAATAGGAATTGTATGGTTTTAGAAATGTTTTAATGGTATGTATAACTCGCTTTGAATAAGAATAGCCCGGCAGTATAATATAAATGTCTCAGTAGGGTGTACAAATGGTTTGAATTATTACAAGCACCATATAGTTGTATAAATGTTTGCACAGTATGTATAAATCCCTTTAGACTTTGGGGAGTCAGGGCAGGCTCCGGAGCAATGCAAACTGCACTCGAATTATCGTTGTTTAAGGTTTCTCAGCTATTTTAGACACAAGAAAGCCAGGCTAGGCACCGTAGGCCTAAGAGAGATGGATATAAAAGGCATAGCTGTGTAAGTCTGTAAGAGATGTGTGCAGAGGTACATATAATGGAGACCGATTTGGGTGCAATTATACAGTATCTTGGCTTTATTGAGCCTGTTCCTTTTATCCATGTAAAATATACAAAAACAACAAAATAACAAACCCCTATCCCTTTGTAAGGGTAACTTACTTCCCCAGACCCTGTCTGCAGGACTGGAGGGATATTCCCATTACCAGCCTATCACCCCAAAGTCTCAGGAGGTACCTTAAGCAGGTGGCCCTCCATGTCAGTCTCTGGCAGGTTCCTGGGTCCTCTGTGTCCACCCGTCCCCCTTTAGCCGGTACAGTCCCATTTTTTCGAGAGCTGTACCGGTTTTCTGTGTGTACCGGAAATGTCCCGGATTTTCTCCCTGGTCCCGTTTGTTTTGTACTGTAGATGCGGTGCGTGGCGACGGCGAGGATGCGGCAGTCCGGCCGGTGAGTATTTTTTTGAATTTCAGGGGGTTGGGCTTCTAATATGCCGGGCTGCAGGTGATTGGCTGGAGGATGCCGGGGGCGGGGCTTTCTCCGCTTCCTCACACGATCCCCACGGCCCGCGCGGACAGGGAGGTGGGAGCGGGGACAGCCGTTGGCTGTTTGGCGCTTTTCTCCCCTCTGCCTCCGTTCCCTGTGGCTGCTGCCCGAGGTAGAGAGGTAGGCGCGGGGGGTGAGCAGGGTTGGCGGGGGCATGGATGGCTGGAGGCGTGCGCACTTTCCCTCCCTCGCGTGCGCATGGGGACAGTGCGCGGTTGCTGTTGGGGAACTCCCTGCTTATGTCCAGGCGCGCGGCCTTATCCCCGATAGGTGGGAGAGAGCGGAGCAAGGTCTGGCGGGCGGGTTCTCGTCCCGTCCCGTCCACGGGCTCGGCTAGCAGTGACTTCCGTCGCTGGGGGGCGGTGCAGGGGGATGCGGTGTGTGTGTGTGTGTGTGTATTTGTGTGTGTGGGTGGGTGGGTGTGTTTCAGTGTGTGTGTGTGTGTGTGTGTGTGTTTGTATCAGCGTGTGTGTGTGTGTGTGTGTAGGTGTGTGTATAGGTGTGTGTGTGTATCAGTGTGTGTATCTGTGTGTGTGTCAGTGTGTATCAGTGTGTATCAGCGTGTGTGTGTGTGTGTGTGTGTATCAGTGTGGGTGTGTATCAGTTGGTGTGTGTGTGTATTAGTGGGTGTGTGTGGCTGTGTGTGTATCAGTGTGTGTGTGTGTGTGTGTGTGTGTGTATCAGTGTGTGTGTGTATCAGTGTGTGTGTATCAGTGTGTGTGTCTGTGTGTGTATCTGTGTGTTTTTGTGTGTGTCAGTGTGTGTATCTGTGTGTGTGTGTTTGTATCAGCATGTGTGTGTGTTTGTATCAGCGTGTGTGTGTGTGTGTGTAGGTGTGTGTGTTGGTGTGTCAGTGTGTGTGTGCCTGTGTGTGTGTGTATCAGCGTGTGTGTGTATCAGCGTGTGTGTGTATCAGTGTGTGTGTATCAGTTGGTGTGTGTGTGTGTGTGTGTGTGTGTGTGTGTGTGTGTGTGTGTGTGTGTGTGTGTGTGTGTGTGTGTGTGTGTGTGTGTGTGTGTGTGTGTGTGTGTGTGTCAGTGGGTGTGGGTGTCAGTGGGTGTGTGGGTGTCAGTGGGTGTGGGTGTGTCAGTGGGTGGGTGTGGGTGTATCAGTGGGTGTGGGTGTATCAGTGGGTGTGTATCTGTGGGTGTATCTCCCTCTCCCTGTCTCCCTCCCCACCTCCCTCACCCTCCCCGCCTCCCTCACTGTGTGTGTGTGTGTATCAGTGTGTGTCTGTTTGTGTGTCAGTGTGTGTATCTTTGTGTGTGTGTGTGTGTGTATCAGCATGTGTGTGTGTTTGTATCAGCATGTATAGGTGTGTGTGTGTATAGGTGTGTATCAGTGTAGGTGTGTGTGTGTATCGGTGTGTGTGTGTGTGTGTATCAGCGTGTGTGTGTGTGTATCAGCGTGTGTGTGTGTGTGTATCAGTTGGTGTGTGTGTGTGTGTGTGTGTGTGTGTGTGTGTGTGTGTGTGTGTGTGTGTGTGTGTGTGTGTGTGTGTGTGTGTGTGTGTGTGTGTGTGTGTGTGTGTGTGTGTGTGTGTGTGTGTGTATCCGTGTGTGTATCTGTGTGTGTTTGTGTGTATATGTGTGTGTATCAGTGGGTGTGTGTATCAGTGGGTGGGTGTATCAGTGGGTGTGTTTGTGTCAGCGGGTGTGTGTGTGTCAATGGGTGTGTGTGTGTATCTGTGGGTGTATCTCCCTCTCCCTGTCTCCCTCACCGTCTCCCTCCCCGCCTCCCTCACCCTCCCCGCCTCCCTCACCCTCCCCGTCTCCCTCACCCTCCCCGTCTCCCTCACCCTCTATGTCTTATCTTAACTCCCGTATACCTACACCGAAGTAACCTATCCTGTTTTCTTCCAGATCTGACTCAAGTTTCACACGGGAGACATCGGAAGACAGGTAGGGAACACCTCCCCTCCAGTATAGTACCCTGAGGGTCTGCGGATCAGGTAAGATCCCAGGCGGGATTGCTGCTTTGGAAATGAAGAGGGGCATCCTGACACTGGTTAATGGGTTCAGAAGTCATTCACATCTGGCTTTTTTTTGTTGTTCGATTAGTGAGGTCATCCGACACACACACACACACACACACACACACACACACACACACACACATACACACGTAACAAGGACTAATGGTAGTAAAGCATAAGTGTACTACAATAAATAAACTGTTATGTTAAAAAAAAAATGTGTCCCGGTTTTTCATTTTCAAAATCTGGTCACCCTAAATATAGGTCTCTGGGTGTCTTGATCTCAGCGCAGCCTTTGTGCTCAAGACAGTGTCTGTGTGCAGGCTTCTCTGCTCTCCTTCTGTCAGCCCAAATGTGAGCTAAGGAATCTCTCTCCCGTTTCTCACATCAGGCTTTTTACAGAGCTCTCAATAGTCCAGGTGGAGACTAGTTAATTGAGTGGCTGCAATTAACCATCTCTCTGCTGGATTCTCAGAGCTCTGAGACTGCTTTATTCAAACAGGGTTAAGTCCCTGTTACAAAGCCCATGAAATCATGTTATGAACAGAAAAGCCCCTGTATGTTGTGAGGCAATTCCGTATCTCCCGGTCACCTACTCGCACCTTTTAAGCTAGTTGAAAGTTTATTTGCCTTGTTACATTGTTATTGTAATGTCATGTTCAGTCCTGTTGTGGGACTTTTTTTTATCAATATGTAACCAGGACTGGTTTTTGGCTACCAGCCTGCCCTCCCTGGCAGTAAGCCCTGGTAAGAGCAGGCCTGCCAGTACTAATCATGGGTTAACCCCACTCCCCGCAGTGTCCTTGAGTGACAGGGGAGGAGGTGGAACTAGGCCTGAGTATACCAATACTGGGTCAGACCTGGTGCCCTCCTCCTGGTTGTACTTAAGGGGATTGCCGCCCAAATTCGTCAGTGCCACTCCCCACACACAGGTTGCCTGAACATTGGGCCTTCTCGGTTCCTCTTCCCCTTGGGGGAGAGTTAGTGTGCACCTTTCCCCTGTCTTTTTTAGGGTGGCAGGGAAGAGCTAGGACAGCTGCGGGGGCCCTTGACCTGTAACGGATGTCCAGGGACCATCGTACAGCTGGGTAGCCGATCGCCAGAGACTGTTTTGGGCAGGCCACTAACGTGACTGTGAGTGCTGACCCAATAAACCGTTCCTGTTTCATATACCTCCTGCCTGGTGTGTGATCTTACTGTGGAAGGAGAGGGGATTGCTTCTATCGTAGGAGATCATGTCCATACATCTGGAGCTTGCGGCAGATGGAGGCGCTGTACCAGTAGAGACCAATGTGGGGTATGTACCCCTGAACCTTGTCCTGTGTCCCCACAACCATCGGAGGATGACTCAGCCCTCCTAGTTACCAACAGGTAGCAGGCATCACACCCGCTGTAATGGCAGAATCTCCTACTGGGTGGGGGAAACACCGTTACAAAGATTATAAAATTCATATACTGCATCTTTTCCGCTTTTTCTCTTTTCTCTAATACATTTATGTGCCTTTTCTTCTTTTTTTTAAACACAAAACATGATCAATAATCCGTGCATCACGTTCTCAGAGAAGCCACTTCTGTCTCCACAACAAACCGCTCATGGGTTTCTCTTAAAATCAATCCTCACTTCTACTATAAACCACTTCAACATTAGTGTCGGCAGAATTTCCACTTAGGAAAATATTAAAAACCTGCTTATAAATCAAAGCGACAAGCTAAATCCATAGTGAAGGGGGGTCAGCGGAAAATTGTTAGACGTATCTAGCACTAACACCCCTTCCACATTAGGCAGAACTGCAGGTTTCATTCAAATGTGTATATATTTTTAAATAGAGTTTGACAACCAGAAAAAATATATACTTGAACCTCACAGTCCGCATGAACCTGTGTCACGGAATCCATCTTGTTTTGTTCTGCATACAGAAACAAGACCTGTGAATGTGTACCGCTTTTCTGCACAAATGTGTTTACATTCAATTGTTTGGGTAATGCTGTAAACTCCCCAAATCGTTCACTGAACTTAAAGCAGCAGTCCAAGCTGCCATTTTCTTTTTTTTTTTAATGTAATTTAATTTTCCTTTAATATGTGCATCAATACAGTCCACACAATGATAAGTAATTAGCTAAGTTGCCGATCGATCCGTTCTCCTGTTATCGATTGGCGAAGATTCGGCTCGTGGGGTTCACTGAATGGCTGTCAGTGCAGCGGAAGAGGACCAAAGATGCAAAGTTCTGTAGGGAGTTAATGTGACCAGGAAGTCACTAGATACAATTGGTGCACTGCTAGAGAGAGGGCAGGGTTCAAAAAGGGGCGGGCCAGAGCCTGTTTCAGAAGAGGAAGGGGATATGACTTTGTAAATTGTTGCTATAGAAACAAAAAGGCTTGTTACATTATAATACATTAAAAAGGTCATTAAGAGTTGTTTTTAAAAAATTGCTACAAATATGTTCTCATAGTACAACACTGATTTATTTTTAAAAAAAACACACATGTAGGTCAGTGCTTGGTCCCACCTTTAATCAGTGCTTTTTAGTTCTAGAAACGGAACCAACTTAAAAAAAAAATAGAAATTGTAAACGCCTTTTTGCGAAGTTCGCCTAACATCACGTGAATACAACGCTACGCGAGGAGCCATGCAGAGCGCTCACATATAGTATGTATATCTTTATTTACATAGCACTCACAGTGTACTCAGCCATTTACAAGAGAGACAATACAGTACAGGGAATTATAATAATACAATAAGTGCAAAAAACACAATCAGACAATAGGAAAGGAAATCCCTGCCACGGAGAGGTAAGTGGTATGTTGGGAGAGTTACAGAGACAGCAGGTGAGGGAGTAAGTGTAGTAGATGGCAGTGCTTGGCCACAATGGGTGGTAGGAGCGACTGAGGCTGTGGGTGTCACGGGAGACCAATGCTTTTAACACCTTAATACCAGGATCCTTTGATTGAGCAAAACAGAATATAAAATAAATTGTAATTTATTTACACAATGAACATACACAGCTTGATTGACAAAATATTACCAAAATACACTTGCTAGTTACAATGTTACGTCTTGTTACAGGAAAGATCTTAGATGGAACTCTTTACTGCATGATGAATCTTAGATGGATTTTAGGTGAATCTCAGATGGAACTGGTACCTGAGGGGCTGCACAGATTTTTAAACCCTCCCAATCCCTATCTGTACAGTCTGCGGTCAACTGCTGCGTGGGAACTAAATAACCCATCTATCGTCAGGTTTTGCCATGTACTATGTCGGTATGCTGTGTCCGATAAATACCATCGGGTTATATTTTTACACCTGCCTGAGGCTGCAGTCTTTCAGGGGGAGGGGAAAAGGTTTTCCTGCAGGGACTGCATCTATCCATGATAGGCCCTGTTGGAATGGAGGTGCTGCACTGTAGAGAAAAGACCTCAAAGATCCGAAAGCCTGTCCTGTTCTCCCCAACAATAGCGGGACTACGAGTCCCAGAATCCTCGGGGGGGAGGGTAGAGCACATGGGCTGTCCCAGCCAATGGGAGACGATGCAGCCCTTTTTGCAGTAGGATATCCTCTGCGGACAGAGAGCCCGCAAACCAGTCGCGTGGCAGCCGAGGAAGAGGAAGGTAGTGTCCAGGTAGCAGTTAGCTTCCTGGACTAGGCCAGTACATTCCCCCTAGGCCCCGATCCTACCACAGAGCAGTATTGTAGGGAAGGCCCTAGATTGGGACCCTTCCCATTAGACCTTCCATTCCCTTACCATTAGAGTCTTCTATTCCCTTCCCATTAGGGCTGCAGCCTGCACTACTGCGCTGGTGGACGAATGTCCGCACGGCGACCTGCGGCCTGGACAGAGCTGCACGTGGCAGCAGAGGTGGAACACTACGGCTGGAGATTGCACTGCGGACCGCGCCCTGGATAAGGTGCGAGGGGAGGTTTTTTTACAGGCCCCCGCTGCCTGGGACCTGATCCAGCATCCTCCTCATTATTCCCTGGTCTGGCCTGTGACCAGGAAGGTACCAACGTGCACCTACACATCACGGGGTTAGTGCTACCTCACACTTGGGTGGGATTGCTTGTGCGGACACCGGGGTTATAGGTGCCCAGGCGCCATCAGTACTTTGGGGGAACCACTCAGGGTGTTGTATTAATACATTATATTATTGGTGTATTACAATGAGTGTGATATATGCTATATACTGTTACAGTAAAGACGAGTTATATATATATATATCTGGTGTGATATTACTGGTTGCATTGGTTCCTATGAGGAGCCAACGCTGGGATCCCTCATGGGTGGAGGCGCTGCACTAAAAGAGAGAGAGAGAGCTCACCCCAGGCTCCCAGAAGCGGAGGCTCAGGCCTCCTGTGAGCGTACAGGTAACCGCAGCCCGCGTAATCGCAGCGGTTTCCCTTGGGCATAGGGTTACGCACAGTTCAACCACATTAAAGTCAGTGACATTACCACGGAGCTATTACTTCAACCCTGCCGACCCCCCTGGCATTGAAAGGGTTAAGTAACCTAATGGTGTTTTTTTTCTAACACATTTTTTAAAAATGTTTATTTTTTATTTTACAGAAATGCTCCCCCCCCCCAAAAAAACGTGTCCCTGCCAAAGTAAGCAGACGCCGCCTCCCCCCCTCACACACGGGCTTGTTACTGCGAAGCTGCCAGAATTGGACTCTCATAACGGGTCTTAATGCTACAAACAGGCCATTCAGGGCTGGTGTTTTCCTGGCAGAGGGTTATTCCCCCGGTGACGGGGCCGGGAGAGCAGCACAGATTCAACAGCAGTAAAATAAAATGAAATCGCTCGGGACGACACAGAAATGTGAAAGTGGAAAAAATGACAGATGTACTGTATGTGTGTGTATATATATATATATTATATATTTATATATATATATATATATATATATATATATATATATATATATATATATATATATACTGTAGCTGAGCTCTGGAGAATGGAGCAAACAGATGTTAATGACACTAATAACACTGGAAATAGGTCTGCTTTTTCGAAGTAGGAAGTGGGGTTAACCCTTTCAGTGCTTGTGCTTGTTAAATAAATCATGACACGGTGTAATATATCACGTGTTGTTTGTTCATCTGAGGTTGTATTTACCTAATTGTAAGACATGCTAAGGGACAGATGATTGTTATTATTCCCTGATATGTAAAACCATAGAATTCAAAGAGGGTGTACTTTCTTTTTCACACAACTGTGTATATATATATATAAATCTAATTAACCATAAATCTAATTAACCATAAACATAGCAAATATTGATGAAAAATAATGCTATTTATAATCTAAATAATAAAAAATGAAAAATACATATGAAAAAATAAAAACAAATAAATGAATAGTGTCCAGACATGTAAAATGGAATACAAATCAAAATCCAGCTCCACACGCTGTCCAAATGAGTCTTTGCAGCCTGAATGCAGGGGGTAACCTATATATATGTGTATATGTGTGTATATATATATATATACACAAGGAACGATTGCGCCCAGGCTCTACCACTTAGAAACGCCAAGGTAGGAAGATCCCCCCCTTGTTTGTTTTAGGAGCACTCCTTATAACTCCTACGAGTGATCTCCTGGGGGAAGTCTCTCAGCAACAGAAATAAAACAAATCAGCGCACGGGAATCTGTATCAAAGTAAATATATATTTAAAAACAAAAATACACAATATACATGAATATAAAAGACACTGTACTGTATTAAATAGAATACACACTGTACCAAAAGCACCTCGAATTAAAAAAAAAATGGTGGCCAAGCCAGTGCCACCTCAACGCGTTTCGCATGCTGGTGCTTCCTGATGAAGCACCAGCATGCGAAACGCGTTGTCACGCAAAGGTCACGCCAGTCTTGAAGCAGTTACAGCGGTGGGAGACGATTCCTATGGAAGCGCGTTCAATTCCTTGCCAACGGTGATCTCTGGAGCCTTTTTTACCCGTTGTTTTTGTCGCGCTATACCATTGTGGTCTATGCTGGCTCGGCCATCATGTGAGTAACCCACCATAATTTAAGTAATGTGTGGTGGATGCCTGTCCAAAGCTTCAAATGGCAACGCCAGTATAACCAGCCTCACACTGATGAGACCCAAAAGGTCGAAACAGCTGTCTGTGGGTAGGTTTACTGGCTATGCATCTTAACCCAGGCTGTGCTGAAAAGCTGTGCAATGCAGCAAGCATAAGCTGATAGGGATCCATGTCAAAATGGATTTGAAGCAAAAGGTGGCACTGTGTGCTCATTTGCATGTCATTTCCCAGAATCCCTTGCTGCAGTGGAAGCACTGTATGCTGGGTGACAATGGTGAAAGTCTGGGTTGCAGACCTGTCTAAGACATGCAAATGAGCATACACAGTAATATTTCCATTTGCTATATGATTTACGGTGGAGCTTTTTTTTACCCACCATTACTTAAATAATACACACACGGCAATATGTATTAACATGTAAAGGAGAGAACAGAAAATCCTTTATCTCGTTTACATACAAAAAAAAACATACGCAAAAAACTAAGTATGCTAAATCATAAGAAATAAAGAAAATGAATATACTGTAGAAGTAAAACAAGTGTGTAGTATTAGTGTTTGTATGTGTAATAAAAAAACTATATGATTAAATGAATATTTATAATAAAATAAAATATATATTGCAAAGCAAGGCGTTGCTGTCCTCTCCGGCAGTGAAACGGTTAAAAGTGCGGTTCTGCTTACTCCATCTGAAAAACAAACATTTTGTGCAAATTGCCTGTACTTTTCTATTAAGACACGCAGAATTGCAGCATCTAAAAAAAACAAAAGGAACCGCGAATCCTCCATAGTGCATTTCATGCGAGAGGGGGTTTGGCCCGGTATTAAAGGGGTTACACCCCATTTGGCCACCCCCTGCTCTCACTTGGGAAGCAAGGGCTTAAGTGGACTGCGGTCCAGTAATGTGTTTTTACCCTGCTTCAGCCCCCAAATGTGTATCCCCCTGTGAATGTGTATTGTTCCCATTCCAGTGTCTGCACCAACACATACCCTAGGATCTATGCGGGAGGGAAAGGGTTAATGTTAATTCAGTGATTATAACCCTTTGTTCCATTTTCCCGCCTTTGCAGGCTCCATTTTGCAGCTCCCCATAGGTCGCCGTTGCAGCTCCATACGATCCTATGGGGAAACTGGCGATTTGGATCCATTTTCATCAGAAGACCTGCAGGTGGCGCCCGAGAGGAGGAGCGGCGGTTCCCCATTGTAAGTCAATGAAGCCATTCATTTCAATGGGGATTCCTCGACGCCGACCTCCAGGAACGGGTTGGCAGCCATCCAAACCGCAGACCGCAGAAGCGGATACATTGTCTAAAAAAGAGCTTTGATCACTCCCCGGTCAAGTTCAATCACAATTGGCGTGGGAAACTTAGGTTCTAGGGCACCCAGGAATAAAATTCTTTTTGCCCCTAGACCCTAGGAACCCCCACACTCGACCACCACCGGGTCCGAGAATGAAGGACCCCCGTAAAGGGTCGCGCTTGCCACGAAGATCACGCCAGTGACTCTAATGGGAGCGGAGGTCCCCTTTGAATCCTATGGCAGCGCCGGCCCATGCATTTCCTATGGAGGCGCCGGCCATATGGATTCTAATGGAGGAAAGCCGCGTGGCTTTGAAACGGCTAAGTCCGAAAGTGTGAAAAATGTAAGCCTATATCTCCGGTTCTGTGAGTACCAGAGGGCTGGGATTTTGGTCGCAGGTAGTCACTGTTCCGGCATGACTGCATGGCCATTTCCAGCCCTCTCCGATCAACCAGACGGAGTATGGGCAAATGTGAAAATTGTGGTTTTCCCATTGACTTCAATGGCGGTGTTGCTCCATTGAAAGCCTATAGCGGCGGAGCCCGTTGATTTCAATGGGAGAGTGAAAAGCAGAGATTTCTTTTAGCTATAGCGGAGAATCCTGCATTAAAGTTAATAGGGGATTTTAACTTGTTTTTTGTATCTTCGGTTCTGGGGGTCGTGGAAGGATGATATTTGGCCACCATGGCAAGGGTCCTCCGGCATGAGGACCTGGCAAATTTCAGCCCGTTCAGACCCACAGAACGGATTATTTTAATATAGGTAGATATTTAAGAATATACTGTTTTTCAAGGCTGGGATAAAGCCCGGGAAAGTTACTGGCTCTGCTTTATGTTAATGTTCAGGATGGCGACCATTTGTCTACAAACAGCCTGCCTGATCAAAGACCTGACCACTCTGATTGTGTACAATAGGGCGGAGAAACGCAGAGCCTGAGTGGTCTGTAAGTGTCATAATTCACACTAACAGACAAAAAGGGTTTCCTGACTACAAAGAAGTCTGCTAGACTTTCAGGCGCCCAAATGATAGGGAATAGGGCTGAAACTCCATATAAACAAGTGTAAGCCCTATACCCATTGTCTTTTTCGTGATGTCTTCATTTGAACCTGTATTGTTGAATGAATTGTCAATCCTGTACCTGATTGCTTCATTGTCCAACCCTTAAGTAAGTGTCCATATTTTGTCTGTTATTTGTATCATCTTGTGTGTTCTCCTTCTTTAAGGAATCTACTATATATTTCTCAAAGTGTCCTATGTGTCGTTGTCTGTCTGTCTGTATGTATGTGTCTCCCTGTGTCCCTCCCTGTGTCCCTAGCGGCAATCAGATTGGCTCCCTTGGCCCGCCCCCGCACATCTCTTATTGGTCGTTCACACACACACACACACACACACCACCCCCCCTCTGTCTGTTCGTCCCCCATCACGTGCGCCGCCCTGCACCGGCCGCTCCCTTACCTCCCCGGCGCTACCTCCCCCTCAGGTAAGTCACTGCACGTCCCGCCTCAGAATATGGCGCCAGTAACTCTCCTATTTCAGGCGCGCGGGCCCACACAGGCCCACACAGGGCGCTTCCTGCCGCCGCCTGCACGAGCCTCACTCAGCCGGACGGCACATTGGGGGACCAAGCGGGCACCGGGGGGGGGGGGAGCGCGAGTCACGGGGAACACGGGGGGGGCGAGCCGCGAGTCACGGGGAACAAGGGGGGGGGGCGAGCCGCGGGTCACGGGGAACGGGGGGGGGGGGGGGCGAGCCACGGGTCACGGGGAACAGGGGGGGGGGAGCGCGAGTCACGGGAAACGGGGGGGGGGCCGAGCCGCGAGTCACGGGGAACGGGAGGCCGAGCCGCGAGTCATGGGGAATGGGGGGGGGGCGAGCCACGAGTCACGGGGAACAGGGGGGGCGAGTCACGGGGAACGACCACCCGCCGAACCAGTGGGAGGACGGACGCCCGGAGGGGGGGGGCATGCACATACATAAATTATGACAATACATATGCCCACTGCTCTCCACCCCCCTCCCCCACTCCCCTTTCCACCCCCCCCTCCCCTTTCCCCCCCCCCTCCCCCACTCCCCTTTCCCCCCCCACTCCCCTTTCCCCCCCACTCCCCTTCCCCCCCTCACCCACTCCCTTTCCCCCCCTCACCCACTCCCCTTTCCGCCCCCCCTCACCCACTCCCCTTTCCCCCCCCCTCACCCACTCCCCTTTCCCCCCCCCACTCCCCTTTCACCCCCCTCCACTCCCCTTTCACCCCCCTCCACTCCCCTTTCACCCCCCTCCACTCCCCTTTCACCCCCCTCCACTCCCCTTTCCCCCCCCTCCACTCCCCTTTCCCCCCCCCACTCCCCTTTCCCCCCCCACACTACCCTTTCCCCCCCACTCCCCTTCCCCCCCCCACTCCCCTTTCCCCCCTCACTCCCCTTTCCCCCCCACTCCCCTTTCCCCCCCTCTCCGCTCCCCTTTCCCCCCCCTCCGCTCCCCTTTCCCCCCCCTCCGCTCCACTTTCCCCCCCCCTCCGCTCCCCTTCCCCCCCCCCTCCGCTCCCCTTCCCCCCCCCCTCCGCTCCCCTTTCCCCCCCCTCCGCTCCCCTTTCCCCCCCCTCTGCTCCCCTTTCCCCCCCCCTCCGCTCCCCTTCCCCCCCCCTCCGCTCCCCTTTCCCCCCCCCTCCGCTCCCCTTTCCCCCCCCTCCGCTCCCCTTTCCCCCCCCTCCGCTCCCCTTTCCCCCCCCTCCGCTCCCCTTTCCCCCCCCCTCCGCTCCCCTTTCCCCCCTCCGCTCCCCTTTCCCCCCCCTCCGCTCCCCTTTCCCCCCCCTCCGCTCCCCTTTCCCCCCCTCCGCTCCCCTTTCCCCCCCTCCGCTCCCCTTTCCTCCCCCCTCCGCTCCCCTTTCCCCCCCCTCCGCTCCCCTTTCCCCCCCTCCGCTCCCCTTTCCCCCCCTCCACTCCCCTTTCCCCCCCTCTGCTCCCCTTTCCTCCCCCCCTCCGCTCCCCTTTCCCTCCCCTCCGCCTCCCCTTTCCCTCCCCTCCGCTCCCCTTCCCCTCCGCTCCCCTTCCCCTCCCCCTCCGCTCCCCTTCCTTTCCCCCTCCACTCCCCTTCCCCTCCGCTCCCCTTCCCCTCCCCATCCCCTCCCCCTCCGCTCCCCTTCCTTTCCCCCTCCACTCCCCTTCCCCTCCGCTCCCCTTCCCCCCCCCTCCGCTCCCCTTTCCCCCCCCCTCCGCTCCCCTTTCCCCCCCCCTCCGCTCCCCTTTCCCCCCCCTCCGCTCCCCTTTCCCCCCCCTCCGCTCCCCTTTCCCCCCCCCTCCGCTCCCCTTTCCCCCCCCCTCCGCTCCCCTTTCCCCCCTCCGCTCCCCTTTCCCCCCTCCGCTCCCCTTTCCCCCCCCTCCGCTCCCCTTTCCCCCCCCTCCGCTCCCCTTTCCCCCCCTCCGCTCCCCTTTCCCCCCCTCCGCTCCCCTTTCCCCCCCCTCCGCTCCCCTTTCCCCCCCCTCCGCTCCCCTTTCCCCCCCCTCCGCTCCCCTTTCCCCCCTCCACTCCCCTTTCCCCCCCTCTGCTCCCCTTTCCTCCCCCCCTCCGCTCCCCTTTCCCTCCCCTCCGCTCCCCTTTCCCTCCCCTCCGCTCCCCTTCCCCTCCGCTCCCCTTCCCCTCCCCCTCCGCTCCCCTTCCTTTCCCCCTCCACTCCCCTTCCCCTCCGCTCCCCTTCCCCTCCCCATCCCCTCCCCCTCCGCTCCCCTTCCTTTCCCCCTCCACTCCCCTTCCCCTCCGCTCCCCTTCCCCTCCCCATCCCCTACCCCTCCGCTCCCCTCCCCCTCCGCTCCCCTCCCCCTCCACTCCCCTTCCCCTCCCCTCCCCTCCTCCTCTTCCCCTCCTCCTCAACCTCCCCTTCCCCTCCTCCTCTTCCCCTCCTCCTCCCCCTCCCCTTCCCCTCCTCTTCCCCTCCTCCTCCCCTTTCCCTCCCCCCTCCTCCCCTTTCCCTCCCCCCTCATCCCCTTTCCCTCTCCTCCCCTCCCCCCCCCCCCTCCCCCATCCGACCTCCCCCTCCGCCCCTTTACCTCCCCCCTCCTCCCCTTTCCCTCCCCCCTCCTCCCCTCCAAAATATACATTGTATTGTGGTGTGTTTACAATAAACCATTTTTAAACAACATCGTATTACATTTTATTCCATTTTTCTTTTCAACATTATTATCCAACCTTTACAACAAATAGTCATCTATTGTTCCACGATTTATAAATAATACTACCTATTACGCATTTACATCCCGGGCAACGCCGGGTCTCTCAGCTAGTAATCTATATTTATTATATCTAAGTCGTGTTCAATTCAACCCAGATATTTTGGTGTATATTATACCCTGTCACAAGCTACCGTGACAGTGCAGTACAGGCGCTCCTCGCTTTTCCGATGGAATGCGTCCCGCAAACCGCCGTCGGTTAATGGACCGTCGGATTGTGGGTCCATGTTAATCGGCGGCGGCGACCGTCGGATAAGCGGCTCCTGCGCCTGAGACCAGGCATGCATCGGAAACCGGGACATCGGTAAGCGAGGACCGTCTGTATTTATTACACAAACAGAGAGAGAATAAGGACTGCAGGATTCGATAAAACAGCTCTAAGATGTGCCGCACGGGTGTCCAATGCGGGGCTTTCCGCTTGGATAAGGCTGGGTGTAAGCCAGGGGTAGGAAACGCCAGCCACCCAGGGTCACCAACAGGTCAGGTTTTCAGTATATCCCTGCTTCAGCACAGGCTCACTCAGCTGTGCTGAAGAAGGGATATTCTGAAAACCTGACCTGTTGGTGGCCTCTTGATTACTGGAGTTGCCCGCCCCTGGTGTAAGCTATACGGCAAAGCATTGCTCTCGTCCACACGATCTTCGTCGCGTCTCTCACTTGTGCCCTTCTGAACCTAATTGCGTCTCTCGCTTGGTTGTCGCGTCGGCATTTCAAACTATGCGTTCCAACCGCTCGCTCCCCAGAAACAGCCTACGTCTGCCAGCCCCCGCAATCGCTTGTGAGTTCCAGTGGCACAATCAACTAGCATGTCCCACTACGCATTTCGTGGCAATGCTACATCCTCACGGGAGATCTTGCACTAGCTCTCTGACCTGGAGGATTGACTCGAATAGGGACCAGTGGTGGTTATATCAAACTCTTTGAAATGGGCAAACTTGGTTTGATTTATACTGTCAGGTCCTTATCAATTTGGACATTATTTCACAGGTACCAAGAATCATATTCTGAGCTCTATGTAGCAAGGATCTGCACTGACAAAATTCTACTAAAAAAGCTGGGGGGGGGGGGGGGTTGTGCTGTGTGGGGGGGGATTGTGGGGTATTGTGCTGTGGGGGGGGATTGTGGGGTATTTTGCTGTGGGGGGGGATTGTGGGGTATTTTGCTGTGGGGGAGGGGGGGTTGTGGGGCAGAAGGGGTATTTGTGCTGTGGGAGAGATTGTGGGGAATTGTGTGGGGGGGGGATTGAGCTGTGGGGGGATTGTGGGGTATTGTGCTGTGGGGGAGGGGGATTGTGGGGTAAAGGAAAAAGGCTTGCGTTATTGGGTTGTTGCCCACCCATCTCTCCCGAACTCTCAAGTGTATTCCACATGGATATACGACTGGCAAGACCTGCCTGCTTTTCAGAATTGGATGCTGACCTGGCGAGTGGCCTGGAACAGGACTGTGTGTCTTCTCTGCCCTCAGGCTGCCAGCACTACTCAGCATAGCTGTTGCAACAATGTTGCATCCTCTTGTGAGTTTCTTAGCTTCAGCCAGTTGCCTTGGTAACCCCCCCTGCCTTTTTACCAGGATGGACTGCTCCCCCCCCGCCCCCTTGCCAGGTGGTATTGTCCCAGTTAATTTCCCATCAGCCCAGACCAGCATGCTGCCTTTTAGTACCAGCAGCCATCCTGAGCAGACACCTCTCCTATCCTGGTAACGTTACTGGTTTTTACCTGTCCCTGTATCCTGCATTTATCCCACTGCCCTCATAGCTCCCCTTCCCCGCCATTGCTCTCATGTCCCATTGTTCCCTCAGTACTTCCCCCCCCTTTTTATTTGTATTTTGTTGCCCCAAATAAACACTTCAGTAAGTAAGAAGGTTCCCTTGCTTGATATATGGGATTGAGTTAACCTGCCTGTCCGTACGCATTTATTAGGGCAGGGGTGTGCAAACTGGGGAGCACGGGAGATTTTTCTGGGGGGTGGCGCAGGCGGTTGCAGAGGTCCCGCGCTCTTCCCCCAGGCATTTAAACGAAATATCGGGGGATCGCGTGAGGCCTCTGCAACAATAAAACTTACCGGATTCAGACGCTGTGACACATCTCCATGGCGGCGCGGGGTCATGGGACGTCACAGGCATGAAATGACGCCGCAGGTCGCGTGACCTGACGTCACATGACCCCGGAGCTTCCTCCATTTTACCGCTCTACTTCGTACATCCGACTGCTGAATAGCTTGCAAAGTGGGCGGGCCCGATTATAAGGCGAGTATGTACTTTTCAACTTAACTTTATTAAAAAAAAACATCACCTCGGGCAAAACCCGTACATTCTTTTTTGTATGAGGGACTGAGAACTCCTGATGCGCGAGCCCTAAAATTAATCCTGGTGGTAGCAGCGTAATTGGGGTGTTGTGACGGTTTTAGGGGTTGGAGTACTCATGTTTAGCGCCTAGCGGAGAGGTGTGTGAGAGCTGGTTGTTTTCACACAAACAGACACGTGTGCACGGCTAAGCGTGTATGCGACAACGGGCCTTACCAAGTTGGGCAGCAAGGCCTAACATTTGTGTAACATCCTTATGTACTACAACAAATGGAAGCTTGTATGCTGCGTTTTTATGATTGCGCGTAGACTGATCTGTGTGGTTGATTTGAAGTGCTGGTTGTGTGGTTGATTTGAAGTGCTGGTTGTTTAAAGTGTGTGCAGTTAGAACCAGAAGCAGTTTGAACAAGGAAGCGGTTAAACAAGGTATAGTTTATTGAAGTACAGTTTACTGTTAGTACTTATAAACTTCATAGTTGCTAGAATGAGCAGGATTGAAAATGCCACTCAATGCACATCTTGCCACATGTATGTACACTTGGAGCAGCTGTTCCAAGGAGCATACCGCTGTGAGAGGTGTGAGCGGGTGGTCTCTTTAGAGTCAGAGATTGCTGATCTGAAGAGGAAACTTGCAATATTGAGGGACATTGGCAACCTTGAAAGGGGTTTAGAGCTCACTGAGCAGGCCCTTGCTTCGACTAGTGGTGCAGATGGTGGCGCTGTTAGTGTGGAGCAGGTAGGTAGCTGGGTGACAGTTAGAAGGGGAAGCAGGGGCAATAGGGAGAGGAAGGTCGTTTCTGAGCTGACACATCCCAATAGATTTGCCATGTTGAGTGAAGATATTGGGAATGTTGGGGCAGAAATGGCAAGGCTGGGGGAGACTAATTCCTCTAGCAGCCAGGGGAATAGTTCCTCCAGCACAGTGGGGACTCAGGATGCTCAGATACAAAGAAAGATTGTGGTGGTAGGGGACTCCATTATTAGGAAGGTAGATAGGGCAATCTGTTGCCGGGACCACATGAACCGAACAGTTTGTTGTCTCCCGGGTGCTCGGGTTCGGCACATTGCGGATCGGGCTGACAGATTGTTGGGGGGGGGGCTGGGATTGACCCGGCGGTCTTGGTACACGTTGGCACCAATGACAAAGTTAGAGAAAAATGGAGGGTCCTAAAAAATGATTACAGGGATCTACCTCCAAGGTAGTATTTTCTAAAAAACTACCAGTGCCATGCGCTACCGCAGGGAGACAGTCAGAGATCAGGGAGGTTAATGTATATTCCTCTGTTATATACCTACCTCAATATTCCTCTGTTATATATACCCTACCTCAATATTCCCAGGTTAATGTATGGCTAAGAAAGTGGTGCAAGAAGGAGGGGTTTGGGTTTTTAGAGCACTGGGACTCCTTTTCTGAGAGGTGCCATCTATATTCTAGGGATGGATTGCACCTCAATGAAGAGGGATCTTCTGTGCTAGGGGGGAGAATGCTAAAAAGGTTGGAGGAGATTTTAAACTAGGATGGAGGGGGGAGGGGAATGAAACAGATAATTAACTAAATGGAATAGAGGAGGATACAAGGTGGTATGGAGGTAGAATGGGGGCAAGTGCGAGTTTGATAAGCAGTGAGACACCCATAGTAAGTACAGATATTACTAGAAAACTTCTAAAGTCTAAACCAAGTGGGAGCAGAAAGGAAGGAGCAGATAAGATAATAGTACAGACTGGAAAAAAACTTCAATGCATGCTTGCTAATGCAAGAATCCTGACAGATTAAATGGGGGAGCTTGAATTAATAGCTGCAAGGGAGCAGTATGATATCATAGGCATTACTGAAACATGGTGGGATGAAACTCATGACTGGACAGTTAATTTAGAGGGTTATTCCCTTTTTCGGAAGGATCGAACAAATAGAAGGAGAGGTGGACTATGTTTATATGTTAAACCGGATGTAAAACCTATTATAAGGGTTGATGTTTATGAAGGGAATGATGAAAATGTAGAGACTTTGTGGATAGAAATTAGCAGTGGAGGTAAAAGCATAAAGAAAATGTTTGTGGGAATATGCTATAAACCACCAAATATCTGTGAGATTGAGGAAGCTAAAATACTTTTGCAAATGGAGAAGGCATCAAAACTGGGTCATGTTTGCATAATGGGGGATTTTAATTATCCAGACATAGACTGAGGCAACGAGATAAGCATTACAACAAAAGGAAACAGGTTTTTGGGGTTGCTTAAAGACAATTATATGACCCAAATTATTGAGGAACCAACCAGGAGAGGGGCAATACTGGATTTGGTCATATCAAACAATGTAGAAGAATTAACAAATATTCAAGTCCTGGAACATTTGGGTAACAGTGATCATAACATGGTCTCATTTGAAATAAATTATCAAAAAATAGATTTCTTGGGTTCAACAAAGACCTTAAACTTTAGAAAGGCAGTTTTTAATAAACTGAGGTCTAATCTAGTAGTAATACACTGGGATGATGTTTTTGCAGGGAAAAATGTAGAAGATAAATGGGCAGTCTTTAAAACATTGTTAGAAAAGCACACTTATCAGTGTATACCCTTGGGTAATAAGTATAAAAGAAATAAGTCAAAACCAATGTGGCTAAATAAACAGGTAGGGGAGGAAATAGACAAGAAGAGGAAGGCGTTTAGATTCTTTAAGTCAGAAGGGACGGAGGCATCGTATCAGAATTATAAGGAATGTAACAAAAATTGCAAAAGGGCAATCAAATTAGCAAAAATGGATAATGGAAAAAGGATTGCAATAGAAAGTAAGATCAACCCTAAAAAGTTCTTTAAGTACCTTAATAACAAAAAAATGAGAAAAGAATATATAGGACCCTTTCAGTGTGAGATGGGTAGGCAGATTATTGGAGATAAGGAAAAAGCTGAGGTATTAAACAAATTCTTTGCCTCTGTGTTTACCAGGGAAGAATCAAGTTCAATAGTAGTGCCGCAGGAGGAAGCCACAACCTCCATATTAATGAACAATTGGTTAACTGAGGAAGAAGTTCATAAGCGACTTGAAAAAATTAAAGTAAATAAGGCACCTGGCCCCGATGGCATACATCCAAGAGTTCTCAAGGAGTTAAGCTCAATAATAGCCAAACCATTATATTTAATATTCAGGGACTCTATTTCCACAGGCTCAGTACCACAAGATTGGCGTAAAGCAGATGTGGTGCCTATATTTAAAAAGGGAGCTAGATCACAACCGGGAAATTACAGACCTGTAAGCCTGACTTCAATAGTAGGGAAACTACTTGAAGGTTTAATACGGAATAATATTCAGGAATACCTAATGGAAAACAAAATTATTAGCAATAGTCAGCATGGATTTATGAAGGATAGATCTTGCCAAACTAACCTTATTTGTTTCTTTGAGGAGGTAAGTATGAATTTAGACCAGGGTAATGCAGTTGATGTGGTCTACTTAGATTTTGCAAAGGCTTTTGATACGGTTTCACACAAGAGGTTGGTGTACAAAATAAAGAAAATTGGACTCAGTAATAATATATGCACCTGGATTGAAAACTGGTTAAAGGACAGACAACAGAGGGTTGTCATAAATGGAACTTTTTCAGTTTGTGATAAAGTCGTGAGTGGAGTACCTCAGGGATCGGTACTGGGACCCCTGCTTTTTAACTTGTTTATTATTGACCTTGAGGTTGGGATCGAGAGCAAAGTCTCCATCTTTGCTGATGATACTAAATTGTGTAAAGTAATAGAATCAGAGCAGGATGTAATTTCTCTTCAGAAGGACTTGGAGAGACTGGAAACGTGGGCAGGTAAATGGCAGATGAGGTTTAATACAGATAAATGTAAGGTTATGCATTTGGGATGCAAGAATAAAAAGGTGACTTACAAATTAAATGGAGATATATTGGGGGAATCCTTGATGGAGAAGGATTTAGGAGTGCTTGTAGACTGCAGGCTTAGCAATAGTGCCCAATGTCATGCAGTAGCTGCAAAGGCAAACAAGATCTTATCTTGCATCAAACGGGCAATGGATGGAAGGGAAGTAAACATAATTATGCCCCTTTACAAAGCATTAGTAAGAGCACACCTTGAATATGGGGTACAATTTTGGGCACCAATCCTAAGAAAAGACATTATGGAACTAGAGAGTGCAGAGAAGAGCCACTAAATTAATAAAGGGGATGGACAATCTAACTTATGAGGAGTTCTATGGACGCAGCCTTAGAGGGGATATGATAACTATATACAAATATATTTGGGGACAATACAAGGAGCTTTCAAAATAACTATTCATCCCACGGGCAGTACAAAGGACTCGGGGCCATCCCTTAAGGTTGGAGGAAAGGAAATTTCACCAGCAACAAAGGAAAGGGTTCTTTACAGTAGGGGCCGTTAAAATGTGGGATTCATTACCCATGGAGACTGTGATGGCAGATACAATAGATTTGTTCAAAAAAAGGTTGGACATCTTTTTAAATGGGAAAGGTATACAGGGATATACCGAATAAGTATACATTTCAAGGATGTTGATCCAGGGATTCATCCGATTGCCAATTCTTGGAGTCAGGAAGGAATTTATTTTTCCCCTTAATGGGGTTTTTTGTTTGCCTTCCTCTGGATCAATAAGCTAGTATAGATATAGGATAAAGTATCTGTTGTCCAAATTTAGCATAGGTTGAACTTGATGAACATACGTCTTTTTTCAACCTCATCTACTATGTAACTATGTAATACTAACAATACATCTTCCCTTCACTGGTATATCTATTCCAGAGAAACCTGTCAATTGCATTTTTGTTGGTCTCAGTTTCGGTTTTCCTCTGAGGTCTCTTATATTTTTTTTTATCAGGCAGAATGTTAACTTAAGCTCCAGTGTGCAGTTTAAAAGGAGCGAGTGTTTAAATGTCATTGGTAGTACCCAGTGCTTCATCAGCTGCACTCGTTTTCAACGCATCTACAAACCATTCCCGAGACCGATTCTGTTCAGCTGCTCACCCTTCACCGTTCTGCTGGTTCAAGCATCTTGCAAAATAATTCTATTTTTGCCGCATTTATAATAGAGCCTCGCAGAGGCTGACCATTGTATTCATGATATATCATACAGAACTTTCTCTGGTTATTTATACGTCCTCATAAGAGTTTTTTGATACTTGTCAAGGAATTACATGGTCCGTTTAGGATGGTGTGAAGTGGTTATTCCCATCTACAAACTTCTATTACAGTGAACAGTACAGATGTAGCAAGACTTACTGTCCAGGCGCCGCAGACGTACAAGCAAACGTCCCTGGCGCCCGGCACAGTGCCTACCATGATGGAGCTGCAGGAGGTCCATGATGCTCAATGGACCCCCGCCTCGTTAGTTCTTCGGGGCCGTGACCAGTGCGGTTGTGGGACCACGGCACGAGGACACTAAGCTTTGCTATATCTGTACGAGAGTAAGAACGCCCTATATAGAAATTAGATGTGTATATGTTGGACACGGCACCTATGTTTTCTGTAATCACGGACAACCTACATAGAAGTTCTATTGGAGGTCGGCCTCTGTCACTGGTGCTTTGGTTTTGGTTGTAAAACAAAATGCTTTGAACATGGTTCTTTAAAAAAAAAAAAAAGTCTTTGGGCTTTGGTTCTGGTTTTGCCAAAGGTAGAAAGGTTTTGGTTATGGAGTTATGTGGGGAAAAAAACCCCCACAGAAAATAAGCAGGAAAAGGGTAAAATAGCATAACAAAGCAAGGAACATGCTGAAAATAATTGTAAAATCATAAAAACAAAATAATAAAATAATTTTTAAAAGATATGGCGAGAACTAGCTAGAAGTGACACATGTCCTTTACCCCCTGGTTTTTGTTTGAAATATTTGGGGGGGTTTTGGTTCTAGAAAATGCTACTGGCCTTGGTTTTGTAATGTAAGGTTCGTGTCGTTTCAGATTTCACTCACCCCCGTATTGGTCATCCCTAGTTTTAGTTCTTCTAAAAAAAAAATATATAAAACTTAATAAAAAAAATAACTGTTTTGAAACCTCTTAGGTTCTGGGGACTCCTATTTCCACTCATGGCGAGAGCCTGGGTTCACTGAACAAATAATGTTACTTTATAGTAAGTAATACAGTACTACTAGAATAAGTTATACTGCCTTATACAACAAGTATTAACAAGAAAATGACTATGAATGAAAAGAAACCACTAAGCATTTATTAAAAAATGTAAAGTTTTTTTCCCCATTTTTTTTAACAAATATATGGATGCAGCCAATGTCCCACATTGCGTTAAGGCGTATACATAATGCTTATGTACATTTCTCGGCCGAATGTGCATGTGTAAACCCTCCAGATATGCATTATATCTAGAAGAAAGGCCCTTGACCAGTCATGGTTCTAATGGGGAGTCCGTGACATCACTTCCTGTAGCGAACGCCGGTCGTGGAATTTTGCCCCGTTTCAGTCCGACATCAGTTCATGCTGGGAAGGACCACCTTTGCAGTCTTTGCTTCACTCGGTAGCATAAAATACAGTTGAAGCTATAAGTAGCGACTGCTGACTGGTCAGGGTTGACCAGCGACTGCTGGTGGTTCAGTGTTCCCGTCAATAGAGACCCACAAAGTCTTTGACTACTGTAGCTCTAATTCTGTTGTGGGATATTGTGTTTGCTTGGTTTATGGCCACGTGATATTCTGCATGTCTCGGTATAAAGAAAATAAACTCTATGTACAAGTGCATAAATATATAAATATAGCTGTCATAAAAAAATAAAACTCCTTTTGTTTCCCTTCTTGTAAAGCAGGGTGGGGTGGAACCCTAAAATGAAGCATGCTGCAATATAGATTATTAGTGAGTATGACTATACATGCTTTCAGCCATCCATGGCTTCTTCTACTTAGGAGTCCTCTGAAATTATAGGAGGGCACCCCAATAACACAGAGGAGTATCCCCTCTCTAACGACCCTTGTCTCTCATCCAACTCCTATGGTGGTTAAAGCAATGGTATCTTCAAGTGACCTATCATGTGGGCAGAGGAATATGAACCAGGTTGTCTTCTAGTGTAAGAATGTCTCAGTCAAAAATCGGGGACTTCGTTCCAGAGAAATTTAACTTAACAAGAGAGTTTTCAGTTTTCCCAAGATGGTCTCGCTAGTGACCTTCCTGACTGTGAGACAATCAGTAGCTGTGACCTCCTCGGGTCAGCTGACATTCTAACCTCTTGAATATTCCGTCTCAAAGAAAAACATCTCCTGAACACATGGGATCCCAGTATTAAGACAGTGGTCATTCTTCCCCGGGAAGACCTCCCAGTACCAACATTACTAAGGACCAATGCAAGTTGGATATTAGTTGTTTGCCAAAAACCCTTATCTGGCTCAGAGCCCTCGGGTGAGGTTTGACCACTACCATTCTACACTAAACCAATCTAATATCTAACAAGCATCTGTATCTTGGATCCACTTGTTCAATTTTCTCTGAGGAGAAGAATCTTTGGAAGGCTGGAAGGGTGCAGAGATACTCAGCATTATTATATAGTGCAGCACGTCCACGCTCTGCAGTTTTTAAAGCATAGTCCTTTAGTTCAGCTTTAGTCTTTTAGGTGGCAGGTCTCTCAGAAGAGGTGTGTGAGCCGAGGTTGGTTCTATTCCAGGTGTCTAGGTCTCCTTCTGTATCACTGCTCCATGGCACGTCACGGTCAAGACCTCCAATGAACGTCTTACAGACCGCACTCTCTGTGACCTCCACTGGTGGAAGGGAGCACGGAGAACCTAGAACAAGGAACCCAGTTACAAAACCATTAAGGATGCCATTCCAATTGGACACAAGTATATACTTTTCTTCAAACTCACACCTTTGCCTGTGTCAAATCCCCCAAACATTCCCAACTTCAACAAATATTAATGTCCTATTTAAATATCCCACTGTACCACGCTGCTGAACATGTTGGCGCTTTACAAATAAACAATGATAAGAGTAATGTAAAAAAAAAATACATTCCTTAAACCCAAAATTGAAATATCATGAAAATCTCCATTCTCCGTTTATAAAAGAAGCGCTCCCAAATATTTAAAACGAAAATAGGCAGACACGCTCACGTGTTGTTCTACTTTTAGTAACGCTAACTTGATACAAACTGGTTTGCAACACTGGGTTTAAGCTCACCGTATGGTGAGCTTTAGGCCAAGTCCATAGTGCCGGCGCCCGCGATGGAGCACGTGGCGTTGCGCGCCTGTTGCTTGAGCGACCCGGGGCCTGTAAAATTGCTGTGAGGCGTGGCGGTGACGTCACGGAGCTGGTTGGCCACTCATTGGCTGAACTGCCCACGTGACGTGCCCGTCGCGCCAAAACACAAAAATCTTCTGGAATGCTGCCGCATCATCGCATTCCATCGCGCAGGCGTACTCGCACTATGGGCGGCCTCAGAGGAGCCGTCTCTTGTTCACACCGCGCACGCCATTGTGCGCCCGGTCGCGATCGCTATGGACAAGGCTTTAGATGTTAAACCTTTGTTGCTTCCAGAAGGGGCCAGCTGAGGTGTCCCTAAAATGTGAAATTATTACCCATCGCGAATGGCCATTCACAAAGTGTTCCCTTCTCAGACGTCACTGCTTTTGCGCTTGCACCATAGGAAATAATTATTTTGCTGCCCAATGATTCATTACAAAATAAAACCAGAACGGGTCTTATGCAAGAAGATGTGCAGTAGATCCAGTGCCTTTGATTAACGATGTACCTTGACATATTCCTGGCTCTTTGGACACTGCAGGGATGGTGCATCCTTGGTTGTCGTCCGTTGTGCAGTGCAGGTCAGAGGTCTGGTCCTGCAAGTGTTGGACGTCTTGAGGAGTCTGAGCCATGTCATGTCCTTCGTCATTTCGAAGCTCGCACAAGATAGTAATGTCGTCCTTCTGCGTGTGGCACAACCTGGGATTGGAAAAAAACACACACACCCATATCTTAGTGCTCTGAATGTGATCAAGTGTTCAAGTTCGGTCAACATCATTAAGCTCTCCTGCATTCATGCACAAGCCCACAAATTATTTAAGGACACTTCCACTTGATTCTATCCCAAGCATTACTGAAGGTATTTACTTTTTTATCTCTACCACCTCGGCTAAGATTGTATTTTATGAATTCCCTGTACATGTCAAAGATTCACCTGGTGGAAACAAGCCAACATCTGAAGAACTTACCCCGTAGACTTGTGACATTCCGTAAGCTCCTTGTGTGCTGTTACACCCTCCTCGAGCAAAGTCTTCGTTTCATTCTGGTGCCAAAACACAAAGGGAACATGAGTGAGTACAGTCATCAGAGTGTGACCGTACAGTCATCAGAGTGCGACCGTATTGGAGTAACACTGCTTTTACCCGTTCTCCAGGCCTACAGTTTGTAAACCAAAATCGATTTGCCTTTTATAATTTTATAGTGTATACTTTTAAACCTGCGCTACCAGAATATTAAACTGCAAACCAAAGCATTGCAAGACCATGCGGCAGGGCCCTTCAACTTGGGTCGTGTGGTCCAATGGGACCTGTTATGGGGCTTCTGAGTGACCTGTGTTGACCATCTGCTCCTACTTATCACAGTTGTTTAATATTTTTCCAAAACTCCCCTTTAATCTAACATAACAAAAATAACACGAATATTATACATTCCTGTAAAATGTTCACTTATTTGTTTTAATGAAGTATAGCGATTTTTTTTTTACAATGTATATACAGTTACATTACAATACTCTTCTGGCCCTTCTGCTCTGAACTGTTTTCCGATCCAGTTCTTTGCCATCCTTTTAAAAATATTGCAGAACATGTCTACGGGTGTGTGCCCCAAAGCAATTATACCCAATCCTACATAAAGGAGGCAGCCATCTTGGATTTGTCAAGTCATTGAAGATGCTAGAAATGCCCGTCAGGCGTTGACGTTTATTTCTAATGTGTCTGACTTCTGCATGTCCTTGACCACCACAAACCTTCCCTGTGACCTGTCCGACAAAGCAGAAATACATTGGGCTGTTACCTGATGCATGGTTTCGGAACTGTACTCTCGCTGCTTCGTTCCCGGGTAATCCAGCTTCACCGGGGGACCGGCACCATTCAGAGCTACACCATTCGAGAACGGGAGAGCACTGATGGAGGAGACCCCTTGCAAGGGTACCATGGTGTACTGGCAGGAGGACGTGAGGATTCCTGCACTGGGGAATGTGATGTCTGTTGTTTGCTCTGGGGATAAAGAGAAAGAGTGTCAGACGGGCAGGTCAGGGCCCAGTCAAGCAATGGGGGAGTCAGGCCATTTGAAAACAAGCAGACAGACCAAAGGCCAGCAGAGAGAAATCTTCCCACAAATCAACATGTCAGATATTCCCCGAACAGAGCCAGCTGGAGAGGTTTCTCAAACAGATCACGCCTCAAAGTGTGAACGCCATATAATAACACAGCATGTGACAAGGAGTCTGTGTGTGAAAGGGTGCAATCCCACATACCCAGCCAAAGGACAACCTTTTGTAAACAATTTAACAACCTAATTGTCTGCCCTACACAAAATATAGCCATGCTGGAAGCCAGTAGAGAGAATAAAGATTAGGGGACGCGGGAGAGAGGGGGGCTCTGGCTGTGCAAACTTTTGTTGAACGCACAATGATATTACACAAAGGGGAGCGGACAGACAAAATCAAAACCCTCGCCAGACCCAGACCATTCTTCCATAATAACGTGAAATAATTATTTAAAAATGCATATAGGTGTCAGATGTTAAAGGCATCCATCACCCAACTGTGACCCCAGTTCACTTTGCTCCAAGCAGGACTCGTCCCTTAAAAGCAACTGTATACCTCCATGTAGCAGTTATTTATTCCTTTTTTTAAATGAGTTTTGAAGACCAGACATGTGGGAGATGCTCAGTACTGTTGTATACTCATTTGCAGGGTTGGTGGAGAACATACAGCTTGACTGGCTACTTACTCTGCTTGGACCACGCTCTCCACAGGCAGACGGGGATGAAGGCCACTATAATCAGGACGATGGAGCCCAGTACCACTCCTACGATAAGATATGGAAGGTCGCTGGAGCGGGCCACCGTGGCCCCGGTTCCGAGTGCTCCGTTCCCGCTGCTGGGTGGAGGTTGGGGTGAGGGCACCAGAAGCAGAGGCAGGCGGCCCGGCTGTGCAGAAGACTTCCGAGCTGCAAGAGAAAAGATCAGCAGAGGGTCAGACCAGAGGTATTCACGACATGGCCCGCAGGGACTGCTGCTGTCTTGGCCCACAAAAGGATGGCTCTCTAGGAAAGATGCACAAAAGGATGATCTTTTCTACAACATGGCTTATAAGCCCAGTGGCTGCGTGGCGAGTCATGTGTCAAGATCCACAGTGGTCCATTTATGGTAAATCCATTCATAGGAACAGCCGATCACGGAACATCATTTTGATTATTTATCGCTGGCATCAGGATATACTATGGGCAGCAGTTATTGGGGAGAAGAAGTGACACAAGCTATGATGGGGTGGACCAATTTTATGTTTCTGTAAGCATCATTTTTATTCTGTTTCTATTAAAGTAATAGAAATCAGCATTTGTGGAAATGTAATGACCGATTTGACCCAATGAGTTAAATTCGACAGACTAGTGTCTTACATTTGCCCGATACCAACAGGATGGACAGGACCTCTCTAGCCTTCTGCACAGTGACAATAAGGTCTCAATACAGCGCCTTAATACACTCCGCTACATGCCATAGCAGACAGGATAAGATTATTCTGGTTCGTAGCATTTTGCTGCTGTCAAAACGCGACACTAATTATGTTATAGCGTTGTTACGTCACAGTGTCATCCGCTCCTTCCTGTGTCCAAATATGCCCTCCCAATTTCCTACTGAGCATTGGGTCAGATATCAGTGCTGCAGGGCTGAGATGCTCACTCGGTGTTTCATGTGTACTGGGAGCCTTCAGAAACACGAAGACCTTTTCAAAGCCGGATTCACTCTCAGTAACAGGCTCAGAGTCCCACGCATTTCGCTGTCAATGACAGTACACGCAAGGAAGAGACTTGTGAGTCTGCGTTCAATATCAATGCAGAATATCTCCGGTCAATATCTATGCAGAATATCTCCGGTCAATATCTATGCAGAATATCTCCGGTCAATATCTATGCAGAATATCTCCGGTCAATATCTATGCAGAATATCTCCGGTCAATATCTATGCAGAATATCTCCGGTCAATATCTATGCAGAATATCTCCGGTCAATATCTATGCAGAATATCTCCGGTCAATATCTATGCAGAATATCTCCGGTCAATATCTATGCAGAATATCTCCGGTCAGCCTCTGCAATCCGTGGTCTGCTGCTTTGCAATGCGTGGCCTGCCTCGTGTTACCCCCACCGGGCACTCTTTCAGGACCCGGGCAGATTTCCGAAACTCTCAGCATCTTGCTGAAAGGACCATTCGTTAACCCCGTACGTGGGTGAAGCTTGAAGCCTCACCTTTAGTCTCGCAGATCATCACGTTGCTAAACTCGCTCTCCCCGCCCTCGTTGAAGCATTGCATTTTAATGTCGTAGGAGGTCTCCGGCTGCAGGTGGCTGATGGAGTGCCAGTAGCGATCTCCTGGCGGGAAGATGACAACATCACATTGAGATCCCGCGATCACATAGACCAGGGGCGGCCAACTCCAGTCCTCAAGGGCCACCAACAGGTCAGGTTTTCAGGATATCCCTGCTTCAGCGCAGGTGGCTCAATTGACTGAGACACTGATTGAGCCCCCTGTGCTGAAGCAGGGAAATCCTCTAAGCCTGATCTGTTGGGGGCCCTTGAGGTCTGGAGTTGGCCACTCCAGGTATAGACAGTATGGAATTGATCCCACAGAATAATGCATTAAAACTGCAGTTCAAGTTGTCGTTAAAAAAAATAATAATAATCAATTCATTCAATATGTGCATCAATACAACCTGCACACTGACCAGTGATTAGCTACGTTGCCGATCGATCCGTTTTCCTGTAATCGATCGCTCAAATTATTATTATTTTTTTTTTAAATGCTACAAGTATTTTCTCCCATTACAGAAGTGATTTATTAAAATAAAACAATAAAACACATGTAGGATATTGCTTGTACTGCAGCTTTAAGACCAGTACCGTACCCCAATAAGCCCCCCTACCCCACTACCACGAATGCAGGTACATGCAAGTATTCGTGCTGTCCTGTTAGGACGTGGATTACAGCGCCTCTTATATTTACCCCGAGCAGGAGAAATAAATAAATTATAAGTCTGCGTGGTCACTTTTAATTCTCACTAAACACTGCATCTTATACCCATTCCCCTTAACCCTTTGGCTGCCAGTGGGCCTCCAATCCTTGCTGCAAAGGGTTTAAGAGAAATGGGGGTGAGATAAAGTGTTGGCGTCAGAACCTCACTCCGTCTAAGATCCGAGCGACGCGAAGCGAACGCCGCCTGCCCCTTGGGAAACCAACGTTGGACCCGCTGGTTTGAGAAACCTCTCTTCCCGCGGTGATTAACTCCCATAATATGCCGGTGTACAAAATAAGTCCTGGTCTTTATCAATGGCCGAGTGACGATGGCAGACCGAGCAGTGGGTCATCGGAGGAGGAGGAAGGTCCCTCTGCTCACCTTCCACCACGTCCTTCTTGTAATCGCTGTCATTGTCGCTGTCCGTGGGCCGGTAGTAGATGTAGAAGCCATGGATAGGGGTGTTGTTGTTGCTGGCTGGAGTATACTATGACGAGAAAGAGAATGGGAAAGAATATCAGCTTGGCGGCACTGTGGCACATTACCCTCTTTCGACTGTAAGTTCTTGGGGTCAGAGATTTCCTTCTCCCAATGCTTATTTTACAACTGGTAATGTTATCAATGCATTGCAGTACATGCAGCCTATTAACTCCTTCAGTGATGGACAGGTCTGCAAATAAATTGGGTTAAACGCTCAGTAGCATTAGAATAGTACCAGTGACGTCTTCCTGTTGGCATGAAGCTGCGTGGCCGCCATTTTTGTCTGAACCAATATTTAGGACCCCTAACCCCCAGGGCACTGTGTAACCCCCTGTCCTATAGGGTTCCAAATCATCGAGCAGAGCCGATCGCTGCACCAAGAGCGGCCGTCTTACCATCCACTTCAGCATGATGGTGGTGTCATTGACGGCCTCGGTGAAGGTGATGTAGGGTCCGGTGACCGGCCGCTCGTACACCCGGTTACTGTAGCCGGATACCACGTAAGGTTTGGAAGGCGCGCTGGGATGACTCTCCCCCAGGATGTTCAGAGCCCTCACCCGGAACTTGTACGACGTGCCTAGCGGGGGACATCATTACATCAACGCCAGCCTCGTACATACTGAGAACGTGGCCAAGCCATGTAGCATCATTCCTGCCGTTGCCTGTTGTGCATGGCCCAGCGATGTATTGTTGGCCTGTTTTGGCAGCAAACAGGAGTGGCCCCACTGAGGCAGACCTAAAGAAACCTTTGGGGCGAGGAGGACTATTACTAATCATTACTGATGTGTAAAAGGCAGAGGGAATGAGGAATCCATATAATTAACTGCAAATTTTGGCTGCATTACTAAGGGAAATGGTTGCCCCTGGAGATGTTGGCTTTTTCTCATGCTGTTATGAGTATCTGTGTCTCTTCCTATAAAACCGAATACCCATTATGAGTGTGTTTGAATGCCTTCCTCGGGTCAACAAACCAGCTTCATTCACACCACTGTGGCATACAGATGTCAAGCTGCAGACAAGGATTCTGGGTAGGGGACATAAGCACTGGTTGGCATGCCATTGTTGGCTTCCTGTGAAATGCAGCAGGCACAAGATCTAGGGAAGCCATGTACATGCAGGGCAAGATACATTTGCTCATTTGCATATCACGACCCAGAATCCTTGTCTGCTGATCAGCCACTGTAAACGAAGCAGGTTTGGCAATCTGCGGAAGACAAGCAGATACGTTCTCGGGTTCTCTGTTAGAGATGTGCAGGAAACATTCGCACATCGTCCAAAATGGTGGATATCACCCATTGGATTTGCCGGAGAACTTCGCCTCCATACATGTTCGTGGCAAATCTGATTAGTACTGAAAAGTCTACGGGCGTTGCATTTTCCATTACTCTCGCTTTCTAAATTCGATCGAACTTGTAAAAAAAAGGTTAGATCGAATTTTGTGCAGATTCTCTAACTGGTGAAAAGTTTCACCAAAATGGCGGCGGAGAGAATCTCTGCGGATTCGCGCGTCTCTATTCTACAGCTTTGTGTCAGGGGGCTCAACTCCAGTCTCCAAGCCCCCCCCCCACGCCACCCAACAGGTCAGGTTTTCAGGATATCCCAGCTTCAGCACAGGTGGCTCAATCAGAGGCTCAGTCAAAGACTGAGCCTCTTGTGCTGAAGCAGGGGCTGATTGAGCCAACTGTGCTGAAGCATGGACTGATTAAGCCACCTGTGCTGAAGTAGGGATATCCTATAACATAACATGTTGGGAGGGGCTGGAGTTGAGCCCCCTTGGGATATGCATTATTTACTGCTCCTGAAATCGACCACGAGACTGAAATCCTATTACGCAGGTAATGTTGCAGAGACAGACCCCCGAGGCAGACCCCCCCCGAGGCAGCCCCCCCCGAGGCAGCCCCCCCCCGAGACAGGCCCCCCCCCGAGACAGACCCCCCCGAGATAGACCCCCCCCCGAGATAGGCCCCCCCCGAGACAGGCCCCCCCCCCCCGAGACAGCCCCCCCCCGAGACAGCCCCCCCCGAGACAGACCCCCCGAGACAGACCCCCCGAGACACACCCCCCGAGGCAGACCCCCCGAGGCAGACCCCCCGAGGCAGACCCCTGCAGTGATCTATTTCCCAACTGTTTGGAAAAGGGGACATTACAATTTAAAAGTAAAAGCAAAAAAAAACGTTTCTACATCTGTCTCCAAACCCAGGAAACGATGGGAGGATTTCACAATAAAGCAGGGGCTGTAAATGTCCAAAAACCGCAGAATCCTACACAAAATATACGGAGGCTCCTGGGAACCCAATAAAACTTTATTGTCAACCCAAAGTATGTAAAATAGAACTACTGCTGTGTGTGTGTGTGTGTGTGTGTGTGTGTGTGTGTATATATATATATATATATATTTTTTTTTAATAAACTAACAGCCTCCTAATCATTTCTAACATTACAGGGTAACAACAAGTCATCTTTTTTTTTTAATGGTTAAAGTAAAATATATAATACAAATAGTATTATTGGGTCTTGATGTAACAAGGACAGGTCTAGCCTTGTGAGCTCATACACATTCTGTAACACGGACAGGTCTAGCCTTGTGAGCTCATACACATTCTGTAACACGGACAGGTCTAGCCTTGTGAGCTCATACACATTCTGTAACATGGACAGGTCTAGCCTTGTGAGCTCACACACATTCTGTAACACGGACAGGTCTAGCCTTGTGAGCTCATACACATTCTGTAACACGGACAGGTCTAGCCTTGGGAGCTCACACACATTCTGTAACACGGACAGGTCTAGCCTTGTGAGCTCATACACATTCTGTAACACGGACAGGTCTAGCCTTGGGAGCTCATACACATTCTGTAACACGGACAGGTCTAGCCTTGTGAGCTCATACACATTCTGTAACACGGACAGGTCTAGCCTTGTGAGCTCATACACATTCTGTAACATGGACAGGTCTAGCCTTGTGAGCTCATACACATTCTGTAACACGGACAGGTCTAGCCTTGGGAGCTCATACACATTCTGTAACATGGACAGGTCTAGCCTTGTGAGCTCATACACATTCTGTAACATGGACAGGTCTAGCCTTGTGAGCTCATAAACATTCTGTAACACGGACAGGTCTAGCCTTGTGAGCTCATACACATTCTGTAACACGGACAGGTCTAGCCGTGTGAGCTCATACACATTCTGTAACACGGACAGGTCTAGCCTTGGGAGCTCATACACATTCTGTAACATGGACAGGTCTAGCCGTGTGAGCTCATACACATTCTGTAACACGGACAGGTCTAGCCTTGGGAGCTCATACACATTCTGTAACATGGACAGGTCTAGCCGTGTGAGCTCATACACATTCTGTAACACGGACAGGTCTAGCCTTGTGAGCTCATACACATTCTGTAACATGGACAGGTCTAGCCTTGGGAGCTCATACACATTCTGTAACACGGACAGGTCTAGCCTTGTGAGCTCATACACATTCTGTAACACGGACAGGTCTAGCCGTGTGAGCTCATACACATTCTGTAACACGGACAGGTCTAGCCTTGGGAGCTCATACACATTCTGTAACATGGACAGGTCTAGCCTTGTGAGCTCATACACATTCTGTAACACGGACAGGTCTAGCCTTGTGAGCTCATACACATTCTGTAACACGGACAGGTCTAGCCGTGTGAGCTCATACACATTCTGTAACACGGACAGGTCTAGCCTTGGGAGCTCATACAAATTCTGTAACACGGACAGGTCTAGCCTTGGGAGCTCATACACATTCTGTAACATGGACAGGTCTAGCCGTGTGAGCTCACACACATTCTGTAACACGGACAGGTCTAGCCTTGGGAGCTCATACACATTCTGTAACACGGACAGGTCTAGCCTTGGGAGCTCATACACATTCTGTAACACGGACAGGTCTAGCCTTGTGAGCTCATACACATTCTGTAACACGGACAGGTCTAGCCTTGTGAGCACATACACATTCTGTAACACGGACAGGTCTAGCCTGGTGAAGCTCATACACATTCTGTAACACGGACAGGTCTAGCCTTGGGAGCTCATACACATTCTGTAACACGGACAGGTCTAGCCTTGTGAGCACATACACATTCTGTAACACGGACAGGTCTAGCCTTGTGAGCTCATACACATTCTGTAACACGGACAGGTCTAGCCTTGTGAGCTCACACACATTCTGTAACACGGACAGGTCTAGCCTTGGGAGCTCATACACATTCTGTAACATGGACAGGTCTAGCCTTGGGAGCTCATACACATTCTGTAACACGGACAGGTCTAGCCTTGGGAGCTCATACACATTCTGTAACACGGACAGGTCTAGCCTTGGGAGCTCACACACATTCTGTAACACGGACAGGTCTAGCCTTGTGAGCTCACACACATTCTGTAACACGGACAGGTCTAGCCTGGTGAGCTCATACACATTCTGTAACACGGACAGGTCTAGCCTTGTGAGCTCATACACATTCTGTAACACGGACAGGTCTAGCCTGGTGAGCTCATACACATTCTGTAACACGGACAGGTCTAGCCTTGTGAGCACATACACATTCTTTAACACGGACAGGTCTAGCCTGGTGAGTTCATACACATTCTGTAACACGGACAGGTCTAGCCTTGTGAGCTCACACACATTCTGTAACACGGACAGGTCTAGCCTTGTGAGCACATACACATTCTGTAACACGGACAGGTCTAGCCTTGGGAGCTCATACACATTCTGTAACACGGACAGGTCTAGCCTTGTGAGCTCATACACATTCTGTAACACGGACAGGTCTAGCCTGGTGAGCTCATACACATTCTGTAACACGGACAGGTCTAGCCTTGGGAGCTCATACACATTCTGTAACACGGACAGGTCTAGCCTTGGGAGCTCATACACATTCTGTAACACGGACAGGTCTAGCCTTGGGAGCTCATACACATTCTGTAACACGGACAGGTCTAGCCTTGGGAGCTCATACACATTCTGTAACACGGACAGGTCTAGCCTTGGGAGCTCATACACATTCTGTAACACGGACAGGTCTAGCCTTGGGAGCTCACACACATTCTGTAACATGGACAGGTCTAGCCGTGTGAGCTCATACACATTCTGTAACACGGACAGGTCTAGCCTTGTGAGCTCATACACATTCTGTAACACGGACAGGTCTAGCCGTGTGAGCTCATACACATTCTGTAACACGGACAGGTCTAGCCTGGTGAGCTCATACACATTCTGTAACACGGACAGGTCTAGCCTTGTGAGCTCACACACATTCTGTAACACGGACAGGTCTAGCCTTGTGAGCTCACACACATTCTGTAACACGGACAGGTCTAGCCTTGTGAGCTCATACACATTCTGTAACACGGACAGGTCTAGCCTTGGGAGCTCATACACATTCTGTAACACGGACAGGTCTAGCCTTGGGAGCTCATACACATTCTGTAACACGGACAGGTCTAGCCTTGTGAGCTCATACACATTCTGTAACACGGACAGGTCTAGCCTTGTGAGCTCATACACATTCTGTAACACGGACAGGTCTAGCCTGGTGAGCTCATACACATTCTGTAACACGGACAGGTCTAGCCTTGTGAGCTCATACACATTCTGTAACACGGACAGGTCTAGCCTTGTGAGCTCACACACATTCTGTAACACGGACAGGTCTAGCCTTGTGAGCTCATACACATTCTGTAACACGGACAGGTCTAGCCGTGTGAGCTCATACACATTCTGTAACACGGACAGGTCTAGCCTTGTGAGCTCATACACATTCTGTAACACGGACAGGTCTAGCCTTGGGAGCTCATACACATTCTGTAACACGGACAGGTCTAGCCTTGGGAGCTCATACACATTCTGTAACACGGACAGGTCTAGCCTTGGGAGCTCATACACATTCTGTAACACGGACAGGTCTAGCCTTGTGAGCTCATACACATTCTGTAACACGGACAGGTCTAGCCTTGTGAGCTCATACACATTCTGTAACACGGACAGGTCTAGCCTGGTGAGCTCATACACATTCTGTAACACGGACAGGTCTAGCCTTGTGAGCACATACACATTCTGTAACACGGACAGGTCTAGCCTTGGGAGCTCATACACATTCTGTAACACGGACAGGTCTAGCCTTGGGAGCTCATACACATTCTGTAACACGGACAGGTCTAGCCTTGGGAGCTCATACACATTCTGTAACACGGACAGGTCTAGCCGTGTGAGCTCATACACATTCTGTAACACGGACAGGTCTAGCCTTGTGAGCACATACACATTCTGTAACACGGACAGGTCTAGCCTTGGGAGCTCATACACATTCTGTAACACGGACAGGTCTAGCCTTGGGAGCTCATACACATTCTGTAACACGGACAGGTCTAGCCTTGTGAGCTCATACACATTCTGTAACACGGACAGGTCTAGCCTTGTGAGCTCATACACATTCTGTAACACGGACAGGTCTAGCCGTGTGAGCTCATACACATTCTGTAACACGGACAGGTCTAGCCTTGGGAGCTCATACACATTCTGTAACACGGACAGGTCTAGCCTTGTGAGCTCACACACATTCTGTAACACGGACAGGTCTAGCCTTGTGAGCTCATACACATTCTGTAACACGGACAGGTCTAGCCTTGTGAGCTCATACACATTCTGTAACACGGACAGGTCTAGCCTTGGGAGCTCATACACATTCTGTAACACGGACAGGTCTAGCCTTGTGAGCTCATACACATTCTGTAACACGGACAGGTCTAGCCTGGTGAGCTCATACACATTCTGTAACACGGACAGGTCTAGCCTTGGGAGCTCATACACATTCTGTAACACGGACAGGTCTAGCCTGGTGAGCTCATACACATTCTGTAACACGGACAGGTCTAGCCTTGGGAGCTCATACACATTCTGTAACACGGACAGGTCTAGCCTTGGGAGCTCATACACATTCTGTAACACGGACAGGTCTAGCCTTGGGAGCTCATACACATTCTGTAACACGAACAGGTCTAGCTGTGTGAGCTCATACACATTCTGTAACACGGACAGGTCTAGCCTTGTGAGCACATACACATTCTGTAACACGGACAGGTCTAGCCTTGGGAGCTCATACACATTCTGTAACACGGACAGGTCTAGCCTTGGGAGCTCATACACATTCTGTAACACGGACAGGTCTAGCCTTGTGAGCTCATACACATTCTGTAACACGGACAGGTCTAGCCTTGTGAGCACATACACATTCTGTAACACGGACAGGTCTAGCCTTGGGAGCTCATACACATTCTGTAACACGGACAGGTCTAGCCGTGTGAGCTCATACACATTCTGTAACACGGACAGGTCTAGCCTTGTGAGCTCACACACATTCTGTAACACGGACAGGTCTAGCCTTGGGAGCTCACACACATTCTGTAACACGGACAGGTCTAGCCTTGGGAGCTCATACACATTCTGTAACACGGACAGGTCTAGCCTTGGGAGCTCATACACATTCTGTAACACGGACAGGTCTAGCCTTGGGAGCTCATACACATTCTGTAACACGGACAGGTCTAGCCTTGTGATCTCATACACATTCTGTAACACGGACAGGTCTAGCTTTGTGAGCACATACACATTCTGTAACACGGACAGGTCTAGCCTTGGGAGCTCATACACATTCTGTAACACGGACAGGTCTAGCCTTGGGAGCTCATACACATTCTGTAACACGGACAGGTCTAGCCTTGTGAGCTCATACACATTCTGTAACACGGACAGGTCTAGCCTTGGGAGCTCACACACATTCTGTAACACGGATAGGCCTAGCCTTGTGAGCTCATACACATTCTGTAACACGGACAGGTCTAGCCTTGGGAGCTCATACACATTCTGTAACATGGACAGGTCTAGCCTTGGGAGCTCACACACATTCTGTAACACGGACAGGTCTAGCCGTGTGAGCTCATACACATTCTGTAACACGGACAGGTCTAGCCTTGGGAGCTCATACACATTCTGTAACACGGACAGGTCTAGCCTTGGGAGCTCATACACATTCTGTAACACGGACAGGTCTAGCCTTGGGAGCTCATACACATTCTGTAACATGGACAGGTCTAGCCGTGTGAGCTCATACACATTCTGTAACACGGACAGGTCTAGCCTTGTGAGCACATACACATTCTGTAACACGGACAGGTCTAGCCTTGTGAGCTCATACACATTCTGTAACACGGACAGGTCTAGCCTTGTGAGCTCATACACATTCTGTAACACGGACAGGTCTAGCCTTGTGAGCTCACACACATTCTGTAACACGGACAGGTCTAGCCTTGTGAGCTCATACACATTCTGTAACACGGACAGGTCTAGCCTTGTGAGCACATACACATTCTGTAACACGGACAGGTCTAGCCTTGTGAGCTCACACACATTCTGTAACACGGACAGGTCTAGCCTTGTGAGCTCATACACATTCTGTAACACGGACAGGTCTAGCCTTGTGAGCTCATACACATTCTGTAACGCGGACAGGTCTAGCCTTGGGAGCTCACACACATTCTGTAACACGGACAGGCCTAGCCTTGTGAGCTCATACACATTCTGTAACACGGACAGGTCTAGCCTTGTGAGCTCACACACATTCTGTAACACGGACAGGTCTAGCCTTGTGAGCTCATACACATTCTGTAACACGGACAGGTCTAGCCTTGGGAGCTCATACACATTCTGTAACATGGACAGGTCTAGCCGTGTGAGCTCATACACATTCTGTAACACGGACAGGTCTAGCCTTGTGAGCACATACACATTCTGTAACACGGACAGGTCTAGCCTTGGGAGCTCATACACATTCTGTAACACGGACAGGTCTAGCCTTGGGAGCTCATACACATTCTGTAACACGGACAGGTCTAGCCTTGGGAGCTCATACACATTCTGTAACACGGACAGGTCTAGCCTTGGGAGCTCATACACATTCTGTAACATGGACAGGTCTAGCCGTGTGAGCTCATACACATTATGTAACACGGACAGGTCTAGCCTTGTGAGCACATACACATTCTGTAACACGGACAGGTCTAGCCTTGTGAGCTCATACACATTCTGTAACACGGACAGGTCTAGCCTTGGGAGCTCATACACATTCTGTAACACGGAAAGGTCTAGCCTTGGGAGCTCATACACATTCTGTAACACGGACAGGTCTAGCCTTGTGAGCACATACACATTCTGTAACACGGACAGGTCTAGCCTTGTGAGCACATACACATTCTGTAACACGGACAGGTCTAGCCTTGTGAGCTCACACACATTCTGTAACACGGACAGGCCTAGCCTTGTGAGCTCATACACATTCTGTAACACGGACAGGTGTAGCCTTGTGAGCTCACACACATTCTGTAACACGGACAGGTCTAGCCTTGTGAGCTCACACACATTCTGTAACACGGACAGGTCTAGCCTTGTGAGCTCATACACATTCTGTAACACGGACAGGTCTAGCCTTGTGAGCTCATACACATTCTGTAACACGGACAGGTCTAGCCTTGTGAGCTCATACACATTCTGTAACACGGATAGGCCTAGCCTTGTGAGCTTATACACATTCTGTAACACGGACAGGTCTAGCCTTGTGAGCTCATACACATTCTGTAACACGGACAGGTCTAGCCTTGGGAGCTCATACACATTCTGTAACACGGACAGGTCTAGCCTTGTGAGCACATACACATTCTGTAACACGGACAGGTCTAGCCTGGTGAGCTCATACACATTCTGTAACACGGACAGGTCTAGCCTTGTGAGCTCACACACATTCTGTAACACGGACAGGTCTAGCCTTGTGAGCTCATACACATTCTGTAACACGGACAGGTCTAGCCTTGTGAGCTCATACACATTCTGTAACACGGACAGGTCTAGCCTTGTGAGCTCATACACATTCTGTAACACGGACAGGTCTAGCCGTGTGAGCTCATACACATTCTGTAACACGGACAGGTCTAGCCTTGGGAGCTCATACACATTCTGTAACACGGACAGGTCTAGCCTTGGGAGCTCATACACATTCTGTAACACGGACAGGTCTAGCCTTGTGAGCTCATACACATTCTGTAACACGGACAGGTCTAGCCTTGGGAGCTCATACACATTCTGTAACACGGACAGGTCTAGCCTTGTGAGCTTATACACATTCTGTAACACGGACATGTCTAGCCTTGTGAGCTCATACACATTCTGTAACACGGACAGGTCTAGCTTTGGGAGCTGATACACATTCTGTAACACGGACAGGTCTAGCCTTGTGAGCTCATACACATTCTGTAACACGGACAGGTCTAGCCTTGGGAGCTCACACACATTCTGTAACACGGACAGGTCTAGCCTTGGGAGCTCATACACATTCTGTAACACGGACAGGTCTAGCCTTGGGAGCTCATACACATTCTGTAACACGGACAGGTCTAGCCTTGGGAGCTCATACACATTCTGTAACACGGACAGGTCTAGCCTTGTGATCTCATACACATTCTGTAACACGGACAGGTCTAGCTTTGTGAGCACATACACATTCTGTAACACGGACAGGTCTAGCCTTGGGAGCTCATACACATTCTGTAACACGGACAGGTCTAGCCTTGGGAGCTCATACACATTCTGTAACACGGACAGGTCTAGCCTTGTGAGCTCATACACATTCTGTAACACGGACAGGTCTAGCCTTGGGAGCTCACACACATTCTGTAACACGGATAGGCCTAGCCTTGTGAGCTCATACACATTCTGTAACACGGACAGGTCTAGCCTTGGGAGCTCATACACATTCTGTAACATGGACAGGTCTAGCCTTGGGAGCTCACACACATTCTGTAACACGGACAGGTCTAGCCGTGTGAGCTCATACACATTCTGTAACACGGACAGGTCTAGCCTTGGGAGCTCATACACATTCTGTAACACGGACAGGTCTAGCCTTGGGAGCTCATACACATTCTGTAACACGGACAGGTCTAGCCTTGGGAGCTCATACACATTCTGTAACATGGACAGGTCTAGCCGTGTGAGCTCATACACATTCTGTAACACGGACAGGTCTAGCCTTGTGAGCACATACACATTCTGTAACACGGACAGGTCTAGCCTTGTGAGCTCATACACATTCTGTAACACGGACAGGTCTAGCCTTGTGAGCTCATACACATTCTGTAACACGGACAGGTCTAGCCTTGTGAGCTCACACACATTCTGTAACACGGACAGGTCTAGCCTTGTGAGCTCATACACATTCTGTAACACGGACAGGTCTAGCCTTGTGAGCACATACACATTCTGTAACACGGACAGGTCTAGCCTTGTGAGCTCACACACATTCTGTAACACGGACAGGTCTAGCCTTGTGAGCTCATACACATTCTGTAACACGGACAGGTCTAGCCTTGTGAGCTCATACACATTCTGTAACGCGGACAGGTCTAGCCTTGGGAGCTCACACACATTCTGTAACACGGACAGGCCTAGCCTTGTGAGCTCATACACATTCTGTAACACGGACAGGTCTAGCCTTGGGAGCTCATACACATTCTGTAACATGGACAGGTCTAGCCGTGTGAGCTCATACACATTCTGTAACACGGACAGGTCTAGCCTTGTGAGCACATACACATTCTGTAACACGGACAGGTCTAGCCTTGGGAGCTCATACACATTCTGTAACACGGACAGGTCTAGCCTTGGGAGCTCATACACATTCTGTAACACGGACAGGTCTAGCCTTGGGAGCTCATACACATTCTGTAACACGGACAGGTCTAGCCTTGGGAGCTCATACACATTCTGTAACATGGACAGGTCTAGCCGTGTGAGCTCATACACATTATGTAACACGGACAGGTCTAGCCTTGTGAGCACATACACATTCTGTAACACGGACAGGTCTAGCCTTGTGAGCTCATACACATTCTGTAACACGGACAGGTCTAGCCTTGGGAGCTCATACACATTCTGTAACACGGAAAGGTCTAGCCTTGGGAGCTCATACACATTCTGTAACACGGACAGGTCTAGCCTTGTGAGCACATACACATTCTGTAACACGGACAGGTCTAGCCTTGTGAGCACATACACATTCTGTAACACGGACAGGTCTAGCCTTGTGAGCTCATACACATTCTGTAACACGGACAGGTCTAGCCTTGGGAGCTCATACACATTCTGTAACATGGACAGGTCTAGCCGTGTGAGCTCATACACATTCTGTAACACGGACAGGTCTAGCCTTGTGAGCACATACACATTCTGTAACACGGACAGGTCTAGCCTTGGGAGCTCATACACATTCTGTAACACGGACAGGTCTAGCCTTGGGAGCTCATACACATTCTGTAACACGGACAGGTCTAGCCTTGGGAGCTCATACACATTCTGTAACACGGACAGGTCTAGCCTTGGGAGCTCATACACATTCTGTAACATGGACAGGTCTAGCCGTGTGAGCTCATACACATTATGTAACACGGACAGGTCTAGCCTTGTGAGCACATACACATTCTGTAACACGGACAGGTCTAGCCTTGTGAGCTCATACACATTCTGTAACACGGACAGGTCTAGCCTTGGGAGCTCATACACATTCTGTAACACGGAAAGGTCTAGCCTTGGGAGCTCATACACATTCTGTAACACGGACAGGTCTAGCCTTGTGAGCACATACACATTCTGTAACACGGACAGGTCTAGCCTTGTGAGCACATACACATTCTGTAACACGGACAGGTCTAGCCTTGTGAGCTCACACACATTCTGTAACACGGACAGGCCTAGCCTTGTGAGCTCATACACATTCTGTAACACGGACAGGTGTAGCCTTGTGAGCTCACACACATTCTGTAACACGGACAGGTCTAGCCTTGTGAGCTCACACACATTCTGTAACACGGACAGGTCTAGCCTTGTGAGCTCATACACATTCTGTAACACGGACAGGTCTAGCCTTGTGAGCTCATACACATTCTGTAACACGGACAGGTCTAGCCTTGTGAGCTCATACACATTCTGTAACACGGATAGGCCTAGCCTTGTGAGCTTATACACATTCTGTAACACGGACAGGTCTAGCCTTGTGAGCTCATACACATTCTGTAACACGGACAGGTCTAGCCTTGGGAGCTCATACACATTCTGTAACACGGACAGGTCTAGCCTTGTGAGCACATACACATTCTGTAACACGGACAGGTCTAGCCTGGTGAGCTCATACACATTCTGTAACACGGACAGGTCTAGCCTTGTGAGCTCACACACATTCTGTAACACGGACAGGTCTAGCCTTGTGAGCTCATACACATTCTGTAACACGGACAGGTCTAGCCTTGTGAGCTCATACACATTCTGTAACACGGACAGGTCTAGCCTTGTGAGCTCATACACATTCTGTAACACGGACAGGTCTAGCCGTGTGAGCTCATACACATTCTGTAACACGGACAGGTCTAGCCTTGGGAGCTCATACACATTCTGTAACACGGACAGGTCTAGCCTTGGGAGCTCATACACATTCTGTAACACGGACAGGTCTAGCCTTGTGAGCTCATACACATTCTGTAACACGGACAGGTCTAGCCTTGGGAGCTCATACACATTCTGTAACACGGACAGGTCTAGCCTTGTGAGCTTATACACATTCTGTAACACGGACATGTCTAGCCTTGTGAGCTCATACACATTCTGTAACACGGACAGGTCTAGCTTTGGGAGCTGATACACATTCTGTAACACGGACAGGTCTAGCCTTGTGAGCTCATACACATTCTGTAACACGGACAGGTCTAGCCTTGGGAGCTCACACACATTCTGTAACACGGACAGGTCTAGCCTTGGGAGCTCATACACATTCTGTAACACGGACAGGTCTAGCCTTGGGAGCTCATACACATTCTGTAACACGGACAGGTCTAGCCTTGGGAGCTCATACACATTCTGTAACACGGACAGGTCTAGCCTTGTGATCTCATACACATTCTGTAACACGGACAGGTCTAGCTTTGTGAGCACATACACATTCTGTAACACGGACAGGTCTAGCCTTGGGAGCTCATACACATTCTGTAACACGGACAGGTCTAGCCTTGGGAGCTCATACACATTCTGTAACACGGACAGGTCTAGCCTTGTGAGCTCATACACATTCTGTAACACGGACAGGTCTAGCCTTGGGAGCTCACACACATTCTGTAACACGGATAGGCCTAGCCTTGTGAGCTCATACACATTCTGTAACACGGACAGGTCTAGCCTTGGGAGCTCATACACATTCTGTAACATGGACAGGTCTAGCCTTGGGAGCTCACACACATTCTGTAACACGGACAGGTCTAGCCGTGTGAGCTCATACACATTCTGTAACACGGACAGGTCTAGCCTTGGGAGCTCATACACATTCTGTAACACGGACAGGTCTAGCCTTGGGAGCTCATACACATTCTGTAACACGGACAGGTCTAGCCTTGGGAGCTCATACACATTCTGTAACATGGACAGGTCTAGCCGTGTGAGCTCATACACATTCTGTAACACGGACAGGTCTAGCCTTGTGAGCACATACACATTCTGTAACACGGACAGGTCTAGCCTTGTGAGCTCATACACATTCTGTAACACGGACAGGTCTAGCCTTGTGAGCTCATACACATTCTGTAACACGGACAGGTCTAGCCTTGTGAGCTCACACACATTCTGTAACACGGACAGGTCTAGCCTTGTGAGCTCATACACATTCTGTAACACGGACAGGTCTAGCCTTGTGAGCACATACACATTCTGTAACACGGACAGGTCTAGCCTTGTGAGCTCACACACATTCTGTAACACGGACAGGTCTAGCCTTGTGAGCTCATACACATTCTGTAACACGGACAGGTCTAGCCTTGTGAGCTCATACACATTCTGTAACGCGGACAGGTCTAGCCTTGGGAGCTCACACACATTCTGTAACACGGACAGGCCTAGCCTTGTGAGCTCATACACATTCTGTAACACGGACAGGTCTAGCCTTGGGAGCTCATACACATTCTGTAACATGGACAGGTCTAGCCGTGTGAGCTCATACACATTCTGTAACACGGACAGGTCTAGCCTTGTGAGCACATACACATTCTGTAACACGGACAGGTCTAGCCTTGGGAGCTCATACACATTCTGTAACACGGACAGGTCTAGCCTTGGGAGCTCATACACATTCTGTAACACGGACAGGTCTAGCCTTGGGAGCTCATACACATTCTGTAACACGGACAGGTCTAGCCTTGGGAGCTCATACACATTCTGTAACATGGACAGGTCTAGCCGTGTGAGCTCATACACATTATGTAACACGGACAGGTCTAGCCTTGTGAGCACATACACATTCTGTAACACGGACAGGTCTAGCCTTGTGAGCTCATACACATTCTGTAACACGGACAGGTCTAGCCTTGGGAGCTCATACACATTCTGTAACACGGAAAGGTCTAGCCTTGGGAGCTCATACACATTCTGTAACACGGACAGGTCTAGCCTTGTGAGCACATACACATTCTGTAACACGGACAGGTCTAGCCTTGTGAGCACATACACATTCTGTAACACGGACAGGTCTAGCCTTGTGAGCTCACACACATTCTGTAACACGGACAGGCCTAGCCTTGTGAGCTCATACACATTCTGTAACACGGACAGGTGTAGCCTTGTGAGCTCACACACATTCTGTAACACGGACAGGTCTAGCCTTGTGAGCTCACACACATTCTGTAACACGGACAGGTCTAGCCTTGTGAGCTCATACACATTCTGTAACACGGACAGGTCTAGCCTTGTGAGCTCATACACATTCTGTAACACGGACAGGTCTAGCCTTGTGAGCTCATACACATTCTGTAACACGGATAGGCCTAGCCTTGTGAGCTTATACACATTCTGTAACACGGACAGGTCTAGCCTTGTGAGCTCATACACATTCTGTAACACGGACAGGTCTAGCCTTGTGAGCTCATACACATTCTGTAACACGGACAGGTCTAGCCTTGTGAGCTCATACACATTCTGTAACACGGACAGGTCTAGCCTTGTGAGCTCATACACATTCTGTAACACGGACAGGTCTAGCCTTGTGAGCTCATACACATTCTGTAACACGGACAGGTCTAGCCTTGTGAGCTCATACACATTCTGTAACACGGACAGGTCTAGCCTTGGGAGCTCATACACATTCTGTAACACGGACAGGTCTAGCCTTGGGAGCTCATACACATTCTGTAACACGGACAGGTCTAGCCTTGTGAGCTCATACACATTCTGTAACACGGACAGGTCTAGCCTTGGGAGCTCATACACATTCTGTAACACGGACAGGTCTAGCCTTGTGAGCTTATACACATTCTGTAACACGGACATGTCTAGCCTTGTGAGCTCATACACATTCTGTAACACGGACAGGTCTAGCTTTGGGAGCTGATACACATTCTGTAACACGGACAGGTCTAGCCTTGTGAGCTCATACACATTCTGTAACACGGACAGGTCTAGCCTTGGGAGCTCACACACATTCTGTAACACGGACAGGTCTAGCCTTGTGAGCTCATACACATTCTGTAACACGGACAGGTCTAGCCTTGGGAGCTCATACACATTCTGTAACACGGACAGGTCTAGCCTTGGGAGCTCATACACATTCTGTAACACGGACAGGTGTAGCCTTGGGAGCTCATACACATCTGGGGCATCCGGAGGTCCAGCAGTCACACATCTGCCCAGCAGGCTAACTCTCCCAATTTAAACCACTCACGTCGCAGGCAGAAGTAGGAAGCAGGGCTATTTTTGGGGGAGGGGGGGTGGGGGGAGTTGTGGTGGGAGAGGGGGAACCCGGAACCCACAGGAAATACATTCCTGCATCAAGAAACTCCATAGAGTTATTGTGACATTATTAGGAATTTGACCAAGACGGGTTCCCAAAAACAAATATTTCTGCCACGTTTCCTAATTAGTGATGAAGTGTAGGGTTAGATTAAATCATCGATTGCCTTTTTGTATACATGACTTTTTTTCCCCCTCTGTTTAGGAGTCCGCCATCTTTTTTTTTTACCCCTACAAAAAAAAGCACCCACGGGAAAGGACGTGGCTGCAGGTATCATTTTAATCTGATCTCTTCACAATACGATCTGCACATACTATAGCGCCGACGAGTATTCTAAAACAAATCTGGGGCAATCGCCAACAAGACCCAGGTACATGCTGGGTACACGCTGGGTACATGCCGGGTACATGCCAGGTACATGCTGCAACATTTCAGTGACATTTCTGCAGACAGACTAATGGCCCATCGGATTAACAGCGGGGGTCCCTGGCAGTTCCATGCAAACTGAATGGGACTGCCAGGGACCCCCGCTGTGTTAATCCGATGGGCCATTAGTCTCTGCAGAAATGGCACTGAAATGTTGCAGCATGTACCTGGCATGTACCCGGCATGTACCCGGCTCTTGTTGGCGACTGCCCCAGATTTTCCAAGGCAAGTTTTAGAATACTCGTCGGCGCGCCTGTACGCTGCGCGCACTAAGGTTAGTCCATCGGTACCCAGGCCCTAGATTTGCAGGCGGGGAATAGCGCCGCTGGCTCGCCGGTCGCTTGTAAATCGCGCCCTACGCATCTGCTTCCTTTTACCTTTCTCCAGCTCGGCTATCTCCACGGAGAGGCGGGAGGGGGGGATGTCCCGCGTGGCCAGGACCCAGTCCCCCGGCTGCTTCAGCTTCTTGTACTCCACGCGGAATGACTGGACGGGGAAACCGCCGTTACCCCTCGGGATCCACGTCACGTACACGGACGTCTCGGAGGCCATCGAGATGGTGGGGCGGTCTGGGGCCTCCGGAGCTGTCGCACAAAACAGGCAAGGCGAGGAATTATTAGGCGCGAGGGCCGGGGGGGTTGGTGAAGGTGCAACTGCAGCTGAGCATACAGGGGGCCCCGCGCGCTCGTTCCCCCCGGCCCAACTTCTGTAATCACCGTTTAATGTTGTGGTGGTTAAACGGTGATTGCCGGGTCTGGGGGGGAAGAGAGCGGGAGGCCACGGTAAGTGCCGGCATCTCCTCCTGCTACCATGTGACGTGCTGCGTCGCCGTGACAACGCGACGTCACATGGCGCGAGGGCGGATAAGAGGATCGGGCGTCACGTTGCGTCGTCAAGGCGACGGGTTGCAGCAGGTTGAGATGCCGGGTCTGGAGCAGGTAGGTGGCGCCACCAAACTCACTCTGCACCGAGCCCCGCGAAACTCAGGGATGTGGCTTAACACCAGTCCGCAAGCCCTCCCCAACAGGTCAGGTTTTCAGGATAGCCCCGATTCAGCACAGGTGGCGCAATCCTAGCTGTTTTGCAGTGTATTTAATTTCTATGTAAAAAGGCCCGAAACCTGCAGTAAAGTGTTCACATTGAAAGCTGAGCTATTTGTTCCCCCCCCCCCCGTGCTCTCCACGCCAAGAAGCTTAAAGCTCAATAAAATGTCATTATTTGTGGAGCGAACACACAACAACAAATACCAGGGCCTACACAACACTGAGGTGGGCAGTTAGGGGTTTATCACAGTGATCATTTTAATCCTTCTTTCCCTCCCTCCCCCCTTTTTTTTTTAAGGACTTGGTATCTCAGGAATGCAAAATGCGCTGGAATCCAAGCTTAAAGAGAGTGGGTACAATGAAAGGGCACCAAGAATTTAAATATCTGTGCCAAGCACAGCTCATTTCTGCTTTAAACTTCAAATTCCTCCCGTTAAAAAATAAATAAAGTTCAATCTTAATCCCGGGCCCTGAAACGTTTTCCCTCGTGGGTCCCACGCTGCCCCCCCCCCCCCCGTGGGTACCACGCAGCCCCCCCCCCCCCCGTGGGTCCCACGCAGCGCCCCGTGGCACTTACGGGAGAGGCGGTTGTTGTCAGACTGGTTGCTGCTCTGAGTACTGGCCCCCGGGTCGTCCCTCTGGACCTGAAGCTCTTTGCTGGCTATGATGTCTGGTTTGGGCCGGCGTCCTGCAGGGAGGGAGAAGGGGGTCGGGTTATCGCCCGGCTCCAGCATAAAAACAGCAGCTTCGGTATTTCCAAACAACATTTCCCACTGTTATTGTAACCAAATGCTTTAGATCAGGGGAGCACTCCCCCCCCCCCCCCCCACCCCTGCTCTGAGAACGGTAATAATCCTTTCCAACTCTCTCCGGGCCGTAGTGCCAGGCACTGATCAACTTATTTATTTTATTTTATTTATTTATAAAATATTTTACCAGGAAGTAATACATTGAGAGTTACCTCTCGTTTTCAAGTATGTCCTGGGCACAGAGTAAAACAAATAATACATGGTTACAAATACAGTTACATAAATGAACAAGGTATACATTTATATACAAGACATTGCATGCACAGTTAAAGAAAATATATATTATGAGCTTATGAAACAGTTACAGACCAGATTAAAGTGTGAGACAGCCTTAGATTTGAAAGAACTTAAGCTGGTGGTGGATATGAGAGTCTCTGGTAGGTTGTTCCAGTTTTGGGGTGCACGGAAGGAGAAGGAGGAACGTCCGGATACTTTGTTGAGTCTTGGGACCATGAATAGTCTTTTGGAGTCTGATCTCAGGTGATAGGTACTGCATGTGGTAGGGGTGAGGAGCTTGTTCAGGTAGCTGGGTAGCTTGCCCAGAAAGTATTTGAGGGTGAGACAGGAAAGGTGAACTTTGCGCCTAGACTCTAGTGATGACCAATCTAGTTCTTTGAGCATTTCGCAGTGATGTGTGTTGTAGTTGCATTGGAGAACAAAACGACAAATTGAATTGTAGAGGGTGTCAAGTTTGCTAAGGTGGGTTTGAGGAGCCGAGCCATATACTATGTCTCCATAGTCAATAATTGGCATTAGCATCTGCTGTGCAATACGCTTTCTGACCAGGAGACTTAGGGAGGATTTGTTCCTGTAAAGTACCCCTAGTTTGGCATAGGTCTTGGTTGTCAGGGTATCAATGTGCATCCCGAATGTTAAGTGGGAGTCAAACCATAAGCCCAGGTATTTAAAACTAGTGACAGGTGTTAGGGTGGTTTTAGCGTTGGTTCTAATCAGGAGCTCAGTCACTGGAAGCTTTACAAATTTAGTCTTGGTCCCAAATACCATTGTTACAGTCTTGTCAGTGTTTAAAAACAGTTTGTTTTGGGAAATCCAGTTTTCGAGTCTCAAAAAGTCAGACTGAAGTATGTGTTGAAGGTCAGAGAGGCTATGGCTGTGTGCATACAGGATTGTGTCATCTGCATACATGTGTATTGAGGCTTCCTTACAAGCTGTGGGAAGATCATTAATGAACACTGAGAAGAGTAGGGGCCCCAGAACAGAGCCTTGCGGGACACCACAGGTGATATCCAGGGGGTTGGAGTTAGAGCCTGAGATGGACACATGTTGGGATCTTCCTGATAGGTAGGACTGAAACCAGTTTAAAGCATGTTTCCCTATTCCAGAGCTCTGGAGTTTGTTAAGCAGGATAGCATGATCAACTGTGTCAAAAGCCTTTGCAAAATCTAGGAATACTGCACCAGTGAGTTGTCCCCGTTCCATTCCACACTGGATTTCATTGCAAACTTTTAGCAGGGTAGTTACGGTGGAGTGTTTGGGACGAAACCCAGACTGGAATTGGCTAGGGAAATTTGTCTTGGTGTAGAACTCGCTTAATTGGGAGTGGACACATTTTTCCATAACTTTGGATAGAATTGGGAGAAGTGAGATTGGCCTGTAGTTTGAGACAGTGTTTTTGTCCCCACTTTTGAAGATTGGGACAACTCTGGCAGTTTTCCAGGTCTTAGGGATATGGCCTGCAGACAGGATAGAGTTGACTATGGACGCAATTGGTTTGGCAATGGCTGGGGCACCAAGTCGTAGGAACCTAGATTGTAGTAAGTCGGGTCCACATTGGCTGCTTAGTTTTAGTTTGAGGAGCGCTTGTGTAATCTCCTCTTCAGATACTGGGCTAAATTGAAAATTGTGGGCAGTGTTGGGAGGGGGTGGGACTATAGGGGTACTCCCAGGATGAGATTCAGGTTTGGGGTTTGTGCTGCGTTTCGCTAATAGGTTAGTGGCACACCCCACAAAGTAATCATTGAATGCATTTGCAATGTCAGTGGGGTTTGTCAGAGTAATATCCCCCTTAGTGATATTACTTGGTTGTTGATGGTTAGGAGGCTGGAATATATTGTTGATAACCTTCCAGAAATTAGCTGGGTTTGATGTATTCTGGAGGAGATTGTCAGAGTAATATTGTGCTTTTGCATGCCATGTTTGCCTTGTGCACACGTTCCGCAGGCATCTGTAGTGATTGAGATCCTTGGTAGTGCCAGTTACTTTGTAGCTTTTCCACAAGGCATCCCTGAACTGGTAGAGTGCTATAAGGTCAGGTGTAACCCATGGAAGGTGGGCCCCCCGTACCCTTATTTTGCGTAGTGGAGCATGGGTATCGCAGAGTTTTAAGAACTCGGATTGGAAATAGTCGAGCGCAGAATCAGGGTCGGGAATTAAATCGATTCTGTGCCATGGGCAGTTGGTAAGGTCATCCAGAAACTGTTGTGGGTTAAAGTTTTTAAATGTTCTAGTGAGGAGAACTTTGGGGCTTGAATGGGGCGGTTTAATTTTCCTTACACAGTACACTATTGCATGGTCACTGAAAATGTCAGGAAGGATGCCAGAGGATTGGATTCTGCTGGGGTTTGAGGAGAGAATCCAGTCTAGCAAGGAATGGTTATGCGACTTCAGGTTTATTCGTGTGGGTTGGGAAATGAGTTGCGATAGGTTAAGTGACTTGAGTTGTATCTGGATTTTGTGGTTGCGAGACCAAGCAGCATTCAGGGCACTTTGGATCAAAATCTCCTACATTTAAGGAATATCGTATTTTCCCCACAGTCCTTTGCAATCTTTTGTAACTTTTGTTGCCTATGCTTAAGTTTTATTATTATTAATGATTTTGTCACACTTTCAGCTATTTGATTTTTTAGGTATATATGATTCAATACCAATGTTAGTATTCATTTAATTGTATTGTTGTTTTGTTTTTTTAATTCAATTTTTATGACAAACTGCATATAAAAGCTTCTATAGTATAGCTTCTATTATTACCTAATCAGATCCCAAATTATGCGCCAGTGTGTCTTCACTTTCCTACAGAAAATAATTACCTATACAATAAAGTCTAAGCACACAAACAATGTAACAGCTTCGGTTCTTCATTTGAGCAGCGTTCACACCATTCTCTAAGCACCGGGTGATGTTCCATAGACTGGAAGAGGGCGAGTGTGAGTGTGTGTGTGAGTGTGAGTGTCGCATGGACCTCCTCGTGTGTTAGGAATACAGAATCCCCCCCCTGAGTGAGACCGTAGCAGTGAGGGACTAGTCGGTTACATGTGGGTGTTGGATGCCCAGACAGAATACAAGAATGGGTTTTATTTGGCATTTTGAAAAGGTCTGAAGATTGACTTTTTATGCCCACTCCAATGCAGGCTGATAATGGCCCCATTGTGAATCTGGTTAGCACCACCTAGTGGTCAGGTAATGAGATGTATGGATCACACCTCAATGTCTGAACCCCAAGGAGACAATATGAACAGAGAGATACAGCAGCGATAACTGTATATATAAATATATGCGTGTATGTATTTGTGTGTGTATATATATATATCATATCATATCACCCACAGCGATTATTACTCCTTCACAATAGATCTATTGGGCATTTTTTGGATATACATCATTTAGTCTCCTCAATTTAATACATCTTTTGTTGTGTTTTTATATACATTGTGTTTCATTGCTTACATTGTGTTTATTTTTATCTGTTTGTCCAGCAACCAAGCTTTTCTTGCCCATAATAAATTATCCAGATTTTTTTTATAGCTATACAGGATGGCGCTTTTTTTCTTTCTCCAAATTACTCAGGATAGGCATATCCTCATTAGAGCTGCATCCTACTAGCCTTTTTCTCCTTGATTACTACTTGTTTTTATTCACATATATTCACCTTTGTGCTAGTCCTAGCGCTGATTTGTTTTTGTTATATATATATATATATATACACATATATATATATATATATATATATATATATATATATATATATACACACACACAGTGGTCGACAAATCACCAAAAAATCTACTCGCCACCTAGTACCAAACGTGTGCTGCTTGGGCCAATAGGAGCTCGCCACGATGTTAAATCCACTCGCCCGGGGCGAGCAAATGTATAGGTTTGTCGAACAATGTATATATATATATATATGTATCTATCTAGCTATATACACACACGCACACATTCTCCCAGCCCCGTAAGTGAATGATCTGTACCAGTCCTGAATGTCACCATGGCTGTCTGTCCTTCTCCTGCACAGTTATACACGGCCATCTCCACCTCGTACAAACTCCCCGGGTCCAGCTTTGTCAGGGTGAGACGGTGCTGGGACCCCGGGATACGGGACACGGTCCACTCCTCGGACACGTTGACCACCTGCTGTACAAGGAGGGAGAGTAACATTTATTTTATTTGACCATTGCATCATAGTCTATTTTGCTGGGGGGGGGGGGGGGGGTTCAGTTATTGGGATAATATATATAATTTATTCTGGATGTTAGAGCTCTGGAGATACAGGTATGCGTTGCTGAAAGTGTGCCTCCGCGGGAGGTTAAAATGGCCGCGGCTGTTCACACGCCTTAAGAGCAACAAATGAATGAAAAGATGGTACACTAGAAATGGATCTGCACCATGTACATCATCAGGTTTTGTTATAAGCTTTGGGGCTGGGAGTGGGTGTGTGCGGTGGGAGTGGATGTGCGGGGGGGTTAAACATCTTTACATTATGGTAATGTAGCTATCTTAATGATTCTGGATGGACAGCACCCCCCACCCAAAAAATTGTTCCTGCAGACCTGATTATAACTAGGTTTTGGGAGACCCCCCTACCCCTCTCCCCTAAATAGAACTCTAAACCCCTCTGGGATCCTCCACACATTGATGTTATCCTGCAGGGAAGTGGCCAACTCCAGTCACCGAGGGCCACCAACAGGTCAGGTTTTAAGGATATCCTTGCTTCAGCACAGGTGAGCCAGTCTACGACAGCCACCTGTGCTGAAGCAGGGATATCCTGAAAACATGACCTGCTGGTGACCCTTGAGGACCCGAGTTGGCCACCCCTGCCCCACTGGGTTAGGGTAACCCTCAATGCACGGGTCTGTACCCCCCCCGATCTTTTTCCCATGAATATGGCCCCCGAGGACTGGGCGGGGCGCCCCCTTACCTTGCGATGCTTCACCACGTAGAACAGGATAGGGGCTCCCCAGTCGTGCCTGGGCCTCCACACCAACTCGTAGAAGTCCGTCTTGGAGGTGCGGGGGGAGCTGAGTATGACGGGAGCCTCGGGCGCCAACACGTTGCCCCTGCCTGGCGGGCACTGGGCGGGTAACGCGGCCGTGGGGGGCCTGGGCTTCAGCTGGGCCTTGAGCAGCAGTTCTCGGTTATCAGCCGGGGGTGCAGAGCTGGGGGCCTGAGTGCGGACATCGGCTCCGGGGTTAAGGGAGGGTCCTGGAGCGGCCACGAGGACCAGGGAAGGGGAGACGTGTGCTGAAACCCCGGCAGAGCTGGCATCATTGCTCATTTATTGGACCAAATGGCAATGATGGCAGCATCGCAGAGCAATGTGTGCATGTATAATAATTAGAGTGTAAGCTCTTCGGGGCAGGGACTCCTTTTCCTAAATGTTACTTTTATGTCTGAAGAGCTTCTTCCAATTGTGTGTAATTTGTATTATTTGTTATTTATATGATTGTCACGTGTATTACTGCTGGGAAGCGCTACAGTATGTACATTAATGGCGCTATATAAATAAAGACATACATACATACATACATACACAGATATATAAAACAAATGATATGTATATTGTAATATGTTGTATGTGTATAATTTATATATACAAACGTGTACACACATATGGCAATATGTGGTGTATGTAAAATGTACATACGTTATTGCCCCCCGTTAATGCCATGCACAGCGTTAACGCTTGCGCCTTATTCAACAGTGGTGCTTTTGAAAACAATGCGTAAGGAGACATGTCATTTAGCATGTTTTGTGCATTAACAGCGATAATAACGTCTGCCATTGCTGGCAGTGTGTGTGTGTGTGTGTGTGTGTGTGTGTGTGTGTGTGTGTGTGTGTGTGTGTGTGTGTGTGTGTGTGTGTGTGTGTGTGTGTATATATATATATAACTGAACTCAGTATGGTAAACCCCATCCTTTAGCTTCTCTGCATACCCAGTTAACCAACCCCACACTGCTGTCTGTGGGTGGGTTTTCTGGGTATGCACCTTAACCCTGGCTGGGTTCAGGAAACTAGTCAGTCACCTGTACACACACACACACACACACACGCACACGCGCACACGCGCACACGCACACGCACACACTTCTCTATGGGTTCCTCACCTGGCCGGATGGTCGCCAGTAAGGCCATCGTCTGTGCGCCCCCCACCTCGTTCTCGGCCATGCACTGGTATACGCCGTCATCCTCCGGCCCCACGTTGTACACCCGCAGCATCTTCCGGGAGAGCCGGTGCCGCAGGCCGGGGAGCAGCGGCTTGGCATTTCTCAGCCACACCACCGAGGGCTGGGGGTTACCCCTCACCTCGCACATGAACTTTGCACTCTGACCCCATGGAACCATCTGCTGGGGCATCTCCATGCTGACCTCCGGCGGCTCTGCAGAGGGAGGGGGAAGCAGCCATTACGCACCTAGAAACTCACGCGGTGGCTTCAATTATCACAGTGGCATGAAGCTCGAGTGGGGGGAGGGGCAGGCGGGGGGCGAGGGGGAGGGGCAGGGGGGGTGAGGGGGAGGGGCAGGGGGGCGAGGGGGAGGGGCAGGGGGGGTGAGGGGGAGGGGCGGGGGGGGCGAGGGGAAGCGAGGGGGAGGGGCAGGGGGCGACAGGACCACTACTATTTTGGCAAACTTACAGACCCCCTTTATTGTCAAAGAACTGTATTTATAGCCAGGTTTTAAGGATATCCCTGCTTCAGCACAGGTGGCTCAATCAGTCCGAGCTCCAGCACAAGTGGCTCAATCAGTCCCTGCTTCAGCACAGGTGGCGCAATCTCTGCTTCAGCACAGATGGCTCTATCAGTCGTGCTTCAGCACAGGTGGCTCTATCAGCCCCTTCTTCAGCACAGGTGGCTCAATCAGCGGCTCAGTCTTCAACTGAGCCACCTGATTGGGCCACCTGTGCTGAAGCTGGGATATCCTTAAAACCTGACCTGTTGGCGGGGGGTCCCGAGGACTGGAGTTGAGCCCCCCCTGGTGTGGAAGGGGCTTTGACACCCACCGAACACTTGCACGTTATAGAAGATGAATGCGGATCCCCCGTCTCCTATCCCGTTGGTGGCCGTGCAGCTGTAAGTCCCAGAGTCCTCCTCACTCGTGGCGTCTATCAGGAGGTTGCTGAGCAGGAAGCGGGTCTTGTTGTGCCCGGCCATGTCCGCCCCATCCTTGGCCCAGGTGATTCTCGGGGGCGGCATGCCGCTGGCCACGCACTCCAGGATGAGCCGCTGGCCCTTGGTGACGATGATGGTCTGTGCCGTGGGAGGGTAGATGATGCGGGCAGCCTCTGCCGTGGAACCTGCAGGGTGGAGAGTGAAGGGACGGGGGCGTGAGAGGGAGGGCCACGGTGACATACAGCGGAGTCATGTCATGCGTTAGACAAGCCACGCCCAAAATGCAGTGGGAGCGGCCACGTGACACGACAAAATGGTGGCCTAGATCAAAATAAATACGGTGAATGAGGCCACATGATATATAAGAGATTACACCTGGGATACAAGAAGAGAAAATTTGGCCACGGGATATAGAAGATGAGATCATACTCAGAACATACAGAGATAATGAGGTCACGCGAGATATATCTCTCTGAACAAGCGCCTCACCCCTACCACATGCAGCACTTTATCATCTGAGATCTGACTCCAAAAGACTGTTCATGGACCCAAGGATCAACAAAGTATCCGGCCGCTCCTCCTTCTCTTACCGTGCACCCCAAAACTGGAACAGCCTACCGGAGACTCTCACAGCCGCCACTAGTCTAAGTTCTTTCAAAACTAAAGCCGTCTCACATTTTAATCCGGTCTGTAACTGTTACATACGCCTATAACATATATTATCTCTAACTGTGCATGCCACGTCCTGTATATAATGTATAGCCCTGCTCACTTAATGTAACTATGTATTTGTCATTATAACTCTGTGCCCAGGACATACTTGAAAACGAGAGGTAACTCTCAATGTATTACTTCCTGGTAACACATTTTTTAAATAAATAAATAAAATCTAAGATGAGCTCATACCCAGAACAGAGAGATAATGAGGTCACGTGATATAGAAGATGAGCTCATACCCAGAACAACATACAGAGATAATGAGGTCATGTGATATACAAGATGAGCTCATACCCAGAACAAAGAGATAATGAGGTCACGTGATATAGAAGATGAGCTCATACCCAGAACAACATACAGAGATAATGAGGTCATGTGATATATAAGATGAGCTCATACCCAGAACAACATACAGAGATAATGAGGTCACGTGATATACAAGATGAGCTCATACCCAGAACAACATACAGAGATAATGAGGTCACGTGATATACAAGATGAGCTCATACCCAGAACAACATACAGAGATAATGAGGTCACGTGATATACAAGATGAGCTCATACCCAGAACAACATACAGAGATAATGAGGTCATGTGATATATAAGATGAGCTCATACCCAGAACAGAGAGATAATGAGGTCACGTGATATAGAAGATGAGCTCATACCCAGAACAACATACAGAGATAATGAGGTCATGTGATATATAAGATGAGCTCATACCCAGAACAACATACAGAGATAATGAGGTCACGTGATATACAAGATGAGCTCATACCCAGAACATACGGAGCGATTGAGGCCACGGAATACAGAAGACGGGGTCAGAACATATCTTTGGCTTCTCACGTTGATATTACCCAATCACAACTCAACCCCTGGCCCAGTGCATTGTTATATAGAGCAACGTATTGCTATCTCCTCTGGCAGGGAAGGGGTTAACCAATTAACCCACCTACCCACCCACCCCCGTGACTCACGGCGAACTCGAAGCCGGTCACTGGAAACAGAGGTTTTCACTTCCTGGGTCACGGGGTTATACGCTGCACACGTATACGTCCCCTCGTCGTCTTGCGTGGCGTTCCCTATTTGCAGGTTCCCGGAGGGCATGATCAGGTAGTTATCTGTGGGCAGAGAAAGTACAAGCACATTAACAGGGGGGCATGAAAAACGGACAGCAAATAAATAACACTGAATCTCACTAAAAGCTGCTTTGAATTCCTTCACTGTATTGGCCTTCTTCTGGGAGACTGCGCCATGCATCTACTACTCTATCAGTGAAGCCGTAACATTGAAATTGATGGCAGATCGGAAAGTGGGCAGACAGAGTGGGCAAAATGGTTCTGATCTGTTGTAAAACCTGAGACCTTATTTGATCCTCGGCTTCCTCTCGTGCTTGGGATAACCTTATGTCTACCCCAAACATTTTGAATTCCCTTATAGTGTTAACCTCCGCCATCTCTGTTGGGAGACTACTCCTAGTATCCACCCCCCCATTTTCTTAAGAAGTATTTCCTCACATCCGTCCGAGCCTGCCACCCCCATCAGCTTCAGCGCAGGACGTCTTGTTCCAGACCTTTTCTCCGAGATATGCCTCCCTCCTACACCTTGTTGATGCTACTATTCACATATCAGGGTCTACCTTATTCCCTCTCCTACCGTGTCTTCCAGAGAGTACACGTCGAAGTCCCTTATTGACTCGAGATCGGGTTTGAGATCGGGTTTGAGATCGGGTGTGAGATCGGGTTTGAGATCGGGTGTGAGATCGGGTTTGAGATCGGGTTTGAGATCGGGTTTGAGATCGGGTTTGAGATCGGGTGTGAGATCGGGTGTGAGATCGGCTGAAGGAGCAGCTCAGTGACTAAAAGGCACTGACCCTGAAAACAAGGGCGTGTGAAACAGGGCAGCCTGACGGAAACCCCGGTGTCAGCTCCTTGTGACCTTGGGCAAATCACTTTCTACTTTTTGGTGCCTGAGGCACAGGGAGATATTGTAAGCTCCACAGTGACTCCTTATACCTGTAAAAATACTATATACAGCGCTGTGTACACTCTCAGTGCTATACTGCTGTGCTGGGAGGAGAGGCTCAGTGCTACGCTCTCAGTGCTACGCTCTCAGTGCTACGCTCTCAGTGCTACGCTCTCAGTGCTACACTCTCAGTGCTACACTCTCAGTGCTACACTCTCAGTGCTACACTCTCAGTGCTATACTGCTGTGCTGGGAGAAGGAGTGGCTCAGTGAGTAAAGACACTGACTGGCACTGAGTTTGAGGCAGGGGAACCTGGTTCAATTCCTGGTGACGGCTCCTTGTGACCTTCGGCAAGTCACTTTATCTCCCTGTGCCTCAGGCACCAACAGCATAGATTGTAAGCTCTGCGGGGCAGGGACCTGTGCCTGTCAAATGGCTCTGTAAAGCGCTACGTAAAACTAGCAGCGCTATACAAGAACATGCTATTATTATTATACAATAAAAAAAAAAGGGGGGGGGGTGCAGATGCCGGTAAGTCCATGCCAACAGGAACACCACGTGATGTGACGCTGAAGGGGAGATCTGGTGGAGATGTGAGGGAGAGATCTGGAAAAGATCCGAGGATGCTAAGGGGGATTGGGGAGGATAATGAGGGGGGCTGGGGGAGATCTGATGATGAGGGGTGCTGGGGGAGATGTGATGATGAGAGGGAATGGGAGAGACCTGATGATGAGTGGGACTGGGGGAGATGTGATGATGAGGGGACTGGAGAGAAGCTGATGATGGTGATTTGTCACTATGAAAGGGTAGTATGGTGACACAGAACCGGTTGCTAACATTTCGGAATCCCACCACTGTGTGCAAGTCACTGTGCCTCAGCACCCAAAAAATAGATTGTAAGCTCTACAGGGCAGGGACTCGTGCCTGCAAAACTGCCAGCACTACACAAGAAGGAGGAAAAAAAACATCATTAACCCCTTGATAATGGCCCATCCTTCAGGCAGTGAAGGGGTTAACAAAAAGTAACCGCAGCGGGTAGACGTTTGCTGCGGGACATTTGACGTAAGAGAAATGTCATGAGCTGGATGCGGAGTGGAACGCGTGGGCAGAGAGAGCCCCACGGCGATGAGATCCTCGAAGCGCCTGCCTGCTCACTCACCCGTCTCCTCTCTCCTCTTTATTATCCACTTATTTAGATTTTTTTCTAAATCAGTGAAGGCTGTCACACGGCCCGGGTCTGTGCAGCTCCAGGCACGTCCTGGTAGATGAGGTGTGTTTGAGCTCACAGCGAGAGACGGGGGATACGTGAGTAACTGAGCTGTCAGTGCCGGGCAGGACGCCAGGGTTCTGTTTCTCCCAGGACTCACGTGCCAGCACACAGAATGAGGCACGCAGTGAAAAGCAGCGGTACTGGGCATTAATGCTCGGAGAGATGCAGCAAGTTTTGGGGATCAGCAAAGCTGCAACATATTATTATTATTAACAACTTTATTCCATATAGCACTTTTCTCCCAATGGGACTCAGAGCGCGTCACAATTACAGCGCAGCACAAGGTACGCTGCACATAGGAATGTTACAGACACAGGCCCTGCCCAGGTGAGCTTGCACTCTATTATTTTGGCACCGAGGCCCGAGGAGATAAAGTGACTTGCCCAAGGTCACAACGAGCTGACACAAGGTTTCTAACCAGGTTCCCTCGATTCAAGCTCAGTGTCATCGCTACCAGTCAGTGTCTTTACTCACCCAGCCGCTCCTTCAGTCCTAGACAGAAGAAGTAACATTTGGAGTGAAGGAGATTTCACCAGCAACAAAGGGAAGGGTTCTTTACAGTAAGGGCAGTTACAGTGTGGGATTCATTACCCATGGAGACTGTGATGGCAGATACAAAAGATATCTTCAAAAAAAGGTTTTTAGAAAGGAAAGGTATACATGGATATACCAAATAAGTAACATGGGAAGGATGTTGTTCCAATATTGGCAGTCAGGAAGGAATTCATTTTTCCCCTTATGAGATATCATTGGATGATATGTCACTGGGGTTTTCTGTTTGCCTTCCCCTGGATCAACATACTGTAAGTACGGATATAGGACAAAGTATCTGTCGTCTAACGTTACCATAGGTTAAATTTGATGGACATATGTCTTTTTTCAACCTCATCTACTATGTAACTCTGTATCCCTGCTAGAAATGAGTGTAGCGCGCTATAAAAGGTATACAGTAGTTGGGTTGTTTTGCATGTATACAGAGAGCTGGATGTAAGTAAATCAGAGCTTTCGAGAGCTGACAAGTCTGTTATGAGAGCAAGGTCCACCCATCCACCAGTAATGAACTAGTATTTCTGGACCTCTCCCCAGCGCCTGGCCTCCCCCACTCTCACGCCCACGCTGTGTGTGTTTTTGTCATTAGAAAATGGTTGTGAATCTTTAGCTTGCTTGCGGACTCAGATTTTTACTCCCAGCAAGTGGGAGACCCTGTGGAGCTGCAGGGAGAGGCGGAGACGGTCTCCATCTCTCCCTCTCATCGGCAGCTGGGCGTGTGAAGGTCGGACTCACCTCTGGACGTCTCCAGCCACTCCTGCTTCACACTGTAGCGAACCTGAGCTTTGGGGTGACTCTCTGGCAGGTTGCAAGCGATCACAGCCGTGTTACCCTCGTCCACCTCAATCACGTGCTGTGTGTCGAACTTAAAGTCCTGCAGATCTGTGGGAGCAGAGAGATAAGGGGTGAACTGTGAATACATTTCACCACCCAAGTATGTGCGTAGGTTAGAAGCGCATCCGTTTGTGCTAACCAGACAGCCCTGAAATGCATTGTGGGTGGCTATGAAAGCGTTAAACCCTTCACAGCATAGAAGTGGTTAACTCAAAATGTATGAAGGGGGAAGGGGTCACAAGAATCCCCTTCAAACTGGAATGGAAAAAGCAGGCTGGGATAGATCTGGTTTCTTGATGTGACACCTGGCCCCCGCCTGCATGCTGGTACATTTGAGAAATCCATTAGGACCTGTTTTTACAGCAACCTCCCAATATACATTCCACAAGCTCTCTACCTATCAGCCAGTTCACATCAATCAAATGCTTGTGTTCAAAACCCCGGCAAAGTCTTCCACTTCCCCTACCCCTACGGAGGCCCAGTCTCCTGCCATCTCAGACACTCATTCTTTCTGTCATTACTGGCTGGAGATTTCATAGTCTCCCCTTCCAGCCATTACCCTTCCCCGTGAATTGGCAGCTGCTGGTTTTTTTTTTTTTGCCGAGATGGAAAGCAGGCAGAAACCTAGGCCAAGGCCTTAGAGAGGGATCAGCCAATAAATAATTCCTGGCAAAAAGCAGGGGGGGCTCAGATCCCCAGTGGAATCTCACTTCTAGACAAAAGTTGCTCCGTGACCTGGGAGAAGTACAACTGGTTTCTGCTTCTAATTTCTAAGAATCAAAAGCTATTTCTCTCCAGGCAAGAGGCCCTACGCAGTTCAGTCCTACAGTTTAATCGATTGGCTAAATGTGAGTTGACCCCATATTAGAAGTTGTCTATTATTATTTACGAGGTACTTCATGTAAAGAATAGTCCTATTATTATTGTTGTTGTTATGATGGACCCATGTTATGCAGCTCCTACCTTACTCTTTCAGTGCGAGAAGAGCATTGTGCAGTAGGACCCTCTAGCACTGAAGGCGTTGGTTAGACGTGGCCCCATCCTACAAGTCATCATCTTGATTTTGGGGTGGCTCATGCTACAGATCTGCTCTTGAGATGGAGCCATGCTACTGGTTGCTCTCTATTATATGGCTGTCCCATTATATCGCTGTCCTACAAGCTGTGGATGCCCTATGATACTATTCTTAGTATAGGATGGTCACGTTGTCATGTCTTTTGATGTGGTGTGGCTTTATGCTACAAGTTACACTTATATTGGAGCAGACCCATATTATAACTCATGCTATAAGTCACCTATTCATGTAGAGTGGTCCCAGCTTGGAGCATGGCCCCAACTGCGTCATGGCCCTAACTGCGTCATGGCCCATCCTACAGACATTCTTTTTTTGAAGACTGAACACTTCCTAGAGACTGTACCTTATTTTTATTTTTTTTGTAACTTAAATTTTATTAGTTTATAATATTATACAGTACAATACATTACAAAATACATTATGTCATGGTGATTCTCATTGTATCCGGAAGTATAACGTTACTAATATCAGTGGAATAGAACTTTAACCTGTGGTCAGACTGGTGGGCCTAAAGGGGTATCGAGACACGGCTCACTTTCCGGGGTCCATATTATGGTGTCAAACCCCCCTTCTAATTGGGGGGGACCAGGTAGCGGCTGTACCTTATAATGGGAGACCCCCCCCATCCTGCAAGTTGCCTATTACATGTATGGTGGCCCCTTGATTTGGAATGGCACCATGCTACGGGCTGCTCTTTCTGGTACAATGGTTCAATCCTAAAGCCTGTGCCGTATTGTGTGGCATTTGAATCACAGTTCATTCCTACAAGCTTCTCCTTACTTGGTAAATGTGATGAAACCAAGCCCTAATGACATGTCCAAAAAGATGACAGCACAAAGGCAGGAGACTTAAAAACAAACGGAATATGTAGTCGCAGAAAGCCACGATAACATCAGTGCAGGGAGAATACAAATGTTGACCAACAATTGCAGTCCAATTGAGGAACAACCACTTGGCCATGTGGCAATCTCCATCATTTATTTGTATTCAAGTGTAAGAATTCCAGTTCAGTTACATTATTAGATTGTAATTAGGTCTGGATCTGGTATGTAAAACCAGGATGTCACGCATGTTATTATCCTAATTCATAACGACTCTTTTCTATACATATTATATTGCACATATACAGTATGATATTATTCTAATGGCGGTCAATTAATATCTTCTGTAGATTCAGTGACATTAGGGTAGGATTCAAAGTTATAATGGGATTGCAGTTGTGTTGGGTTGTCTGAGCAAGGGGTCCCTGCGGGTAACATTTGAGTGACCATCGACAACCGTGGTTAAAACTGGTGCAATCATAAGAGGCATCATGTTGGATTAACAGGAGTTCTAAGATCTTTCCAGAAGACATGGCATATTTGAGAATAAACTTGTATGGAGGGTGGACAGTTCCTTATCAGATATGACATCCGTTTTGACCTGTAGGACCTTATCTGGTAATAGAATTAGTAGTAGCAAGGGCCGACTAAGGTCAGGTCCCCGCTGGCTACTGCAGCGCCCGCTGTGGCGGATGCTGCAGGGATAAGAGCTGCCGTTTCTGCACCGACAAACTCCTGCTCTCAAAAAAATTGAGATCAGGAGTTGCGACGGAGTGCTAGGCCACGCCCCCCCCGGCGGTTCAGCCAATGAGGGCGAACCTGCCAGGTGACATCACGACCGCGCCCCTGTCACTCCCCCGTCACGCCCCCCCCCCCCGTCTTTCCCCCTACAGCTCTCTGCAGACCGGGGAATTCAGCTGCACGCACCGCCAGCCTCGCAGGCGCGCATGCAGCGCAGGCAGTGGGGCCGTAGCCTAAGGCCTTGTCCCTGCTGCTGCGCACGCAATGGCGTACGCGGCACACACACAGTACAGCCCTCTATGGGGCCGGACCAAGTAACTACCTGTGCGCGCCTGCAGGAAGCATGACCGCCTTTGCCAAAAGACAAGAAATGTGTCTTTTGGCGAGGCGGCCGAGCGCTGGCTACGTCACGGCGACGGCGGTTCAGCCAATGAGGGCGAACCAGCCGTGTGATGTCATGGCCATCGCGACCCTAGGACCGCAGATTGCAGCTTGAACTGGTGCACGCGCCGCCAGGCGCTCCGACGCGCGCGTGCACGCAGTGACTGGGGCCGCAGCCTAAGGGATATTGTCTTGATAAATATCCAGCAGTGTTTAGCTAGTTAGAGAAGAGAGTGATTACACGGAGGAGAAGAGAGTGATTACACGGAGGAGAAGAGAGTGATTACACGGAGGAGAAGAGAGTGATTACACGGAGGAGAAGAGAGTGATTACACGGAGGAGAAGAGAGTGATTACACGGAGAAGGAGACAGTGATTACACGGAGGAGAGAGTGATTACATGGAGGAGAAGAGAGTGATTACACGGAGGAGAAGAGAGTGATTACACGGAGGAGAAGAGAGTGATTACACGGAGGAGAAGAGAGTGATTACACGGAGGAGAAGAGAGTGATTACACGGAGAAGGAGAGAGTGATTACACGGAGGAGAAGAGAGTGATTACACGGAGGAGAGAGTGATTACACGGAGGAGAAGAGAGTGATTACACGGAGGAGAGAGTGATTACACGGAGGAGAGAGTGATTACACGGAGGAGAAGAAAATGTGATTACACGGAGGAGAAGAGAGTGATTACACGGAGAAGGAGAGAGTGATTACACGGAGGAGAAGAGAGTGATTACACGGAGGAGAGAGTGATTACACGGAGGAGAAGAGAGTGATTACACGGAGGAGAGAGTGATTACACGGAGGAGAGAGTGATTACACGGAGGAGAAGAAAATGTGATTACACGGAGGAGAAGAGAGTGATTACACGGAGAAGGAGAGAATGTGACTGCACAGAGAAGGAGAGAGATAGGTTAACATCAAGAGAGACGATATACCACCAAGATCAGACAGAGGGTTTCCACCCAAGAAAAGGAAACCATCTTTGAAGATATTATAACTTATTTGATGCCCCCGCCATTTTTGTACAATTTTTTTTATGTATTTATCTTCAGAATAAACGTGTCTTTTTATTTGCCAAAAACAGAATGCCGAGTTCTGTTATGCTGGAGTAATTATGAAAGAGACATAAAGAAATATTACATCAAGATATAACAGAATCCCCTGTTCAGTTTAGGAGAAGGACAGAATGAAGGCGCTAATAAGAGTGATGAGGAGAAAAGAAATCGCAAAAAACGGCAATAGCGTAATTCTATTTTAAAAAGTGTGTGTGTGTGCCGAGATCCCGCATTTTACGTGAAACTTTTGTCTTTTGTCACAGAAATTGTATTTGTGATGGTGATGTTTTTAATTAAAAATCAAAACACAATTTCAGTGCCAAAACGCAAAGAAGTTGGACTTAGAACGAGCGTTTAGCTATTTGAACTTCTATATTTATAGTAACTGTGAATTCCTTGTGTGTGTGTCAGGGTGTGTGTGTGTGTGTGTGTGTGTGTGTGTGTGTGTGTGTGTGTGTGTGTGTGTGTGTGTGTGTGTGTGTGTGTGTGTGTGTGTGTGTGTGTGTGTGTGTGTGTCAGTCAGTGTGTGTGTGTGGGGGGGGGGGGGAGTCAGTCAGTGTGTGTGTCACCCGATGCCAAGGTAAGGGAATTTACAGAGGCCTTGCGCTGTCCCCTGGCATTTAATTTAAATGTACAGTATAAAGACATTGCATGAACAATTAAAGATAATATAAGTTATAGGCGTAGGTAACAGTTACAGACCAGATTAAAATGTGAGACAGCTTTAGTTATGAAAGAGCTTAGACTGGTGGCGGCTCTGAGAGTCTCCGGTAGACTGTTCCAGTTTTGGGGTGCACGGTAAGAGAAGGAGGAGCGGCCGGATACTTTGTTGAACCTTGGGACCGTGAACAGTCTTTTGGTGTCAGATCTCAGGTGATAAGTGCTGCATGTGGTAGGGGTGAGGAGCTAAAGAGCAGCTTTCTGGTAACAACTCTGCCTTTGAAACCTGGTTCAAATCCCATTGTCCCTTCAGCTTTTCACCTTGGGAAAGTCCCTTTATCTTCCTGCGCCTTCGGGGGCCAAACGTAGAACGGGGGGGTCATTGTGACTGTACACATTCTGCGTAAAGCACGGTGCGGTGTATGCTGTCCGAGCTACAGAAGAAAACAGATGACTTAGATGAAGAATGTTGCTGACCCGACTAAGTGCTGAAACAAATCCTAAAAAGAGGGGGTCGGGGGGGGGGGGGGGGGGGGGGGGGAATAAGTGGCCATTTATAATAACGTCCTAAAATCCTATTTAACATCACTTTGATTCCCCAATAAAATCACTGGAGGATTTGAAGGTTTATGCTGTGAAAGTGAATGCCAGTCACGGAACGGGGCAGAATGTCCTCTGTAATCTCGAGTTTGGAGTTTGAGAGGTTTCTCCTGTCTGCCTTTATCCATCAAGCAACAACCACCAAAAATAATAACACTTCTACGTTCTCATTTTTCTCTCCCAAAGATTTTTTTTCTTCTTCTTTTCACAGCACGTCTGAGGGAGACAAACAACCCGCGGCTGAAACGCTTAACAGATGGAAAAGAACAAGAAAGAAAAAAAAAAAATGCAGAACAAACGGATAGAAGAACCAGTCCAAAAAGTTTATTCCAGGCTGCTTGGCTCTTGCCCGTGTCTCTTCTGATTCTCGTTGTCTGGTGTTCGTACTCTTGGATAAGTCACCATTAAAAAAGGCAAAACTCCTTTGCAGTCAGAGGAACCTGCTACACCCGGGGTGGACAACTCCAGTCCTCAAGGGCAACCAGCGGGTCACGATTTCAGGATATCCCTGCTTCAGCACAGGCGGCTCAATCAAAGACTGAGCCACCTGTGCTGAAGCAGGGATATCCTGCAATCATGTTCTGCTGGTGGCCTCTGAGGACTGGAGTTGCCCCCCACCGTGCTACACATTGCAAGTGAAGGTACCTCCCAGCGCTGGAAGGTGTTGTATGGACCAGCACGGCAGAAGAAATATGGGTTGTAATGGGGGAAGAACAAGAATGACCCCAATAACATTGGAAGCTCAATGGACCCGAAGACAATAAGAACTGTACAGAAGCATTAAGATCTTCTTTTGGGTGGGATTGAATCTTACCCAAGGAAGACGACTACAATGGTTTTGGCTCCAGTGGGAGCCCAGTTGCTTTTCCAAGGCAGCTCACCCACGCTAATGGAAATCTGCCTCCCTCGCATACCTCCTGATTAAAGCAAATCATTCTCTCCCCGTCTCCTGACCAAACAAAAACAGCTTCTCCTGGCAGCCCAGGCCCCGCACCTCCTGAAACCCAAAACTCAGCCTGTTCTTCAGCATTTGGAGATTTTGGGTGAAGGGGGGGGGAGGGAGGATGTGTGGGTCAGCGAGAGGGAGGAAGAGGGAGAGAAGACAGCATAGAAAGGGTCCAGGCTACAAAAAGTCATAAAAATGATTTGCGATGATCATGTTTAATACTTTAGGAATTTCTTGACTTGCTCCAAAACTACAGTAGAGGAGGGGGTGCAGGGGGAACTCGCTTCTGAAAATTTGATTAATCCTGTAAGGCATGCAGGGTGGATCCATCTCTCGCAGCCAGGCGAGCCTTTAACGGTTTGAGTGCCGGTGCATTCAGATTAGGGCAAACCTATATTTATGGGACGGAAGGCGTGTTCAGCATTGTACAGAGTACCCACGGTATGCATAAAGGGCTACTGTCTAATCTAAACATGCCAGCAACGTTCAACCGGGTCAGTGCCAGAGTTGCCTGCAGCGCGTTGTTAGATGGGGGTTATGAAAACATTGGTTTTCCGGCGCATGCGATTAAATGCCTGATTTCTGCAGAGAATTGTAGAGGAACAATAAAAAAAAAAAAATAACATGAACCAGAACATTGATTATTATTTTTTTATGTTTTGTCCAAAAAAAAATTCTTCTTCTTTGTTTTGGAAGAGACACTTGTATTAAACTAGGAAGAATAACGATTGGAGAAAACCAAATGCAAAAAAAGCTTTAGCGAGCAGGAAATGAAAAAGGATTCAGGTCTGCAGTCAAAAAGCAAGAAAGAATTTCACATTTAATCCCAACCTGGCTTCACCGCCCAAGGGGTTTGAGTTTTCTCAACGGCTCTACAGTACTCTGTGTTATTAATATTATTATACCGTTTATTGGTAAAGTGCCAGCATAGTCCGCAGTGCGGTACAATGGGGTGGTGGGGGGGGGGGGTTACAGAGGTTTGATCATTACATCTCTGTTGAGATGACGTCCGTGCACCAAAGTGAAAACGCTCAGCCATCTAACACCTTCTCCACTGTTTTCAACTTCGGTTTCAAAGCGGCTCAAGGTTTTTAAGTCGTTCAGTGAGGGGGTTAAGTTCTGGGGATTTTATATAGGGTATATGGGATTTCTCAAGAGAGCACCTAACCCCTCCGGTGACAGACCCGTCTCTCTCCCATCCCTTCGGGAAGCCACTTGAGGTTTCTCACCCCCTCTTACTCCCAGGTGTCAGTGCCCGAGTGTAATACTTGGTGCAGTGTTATTTCAGCACAAGACAAGAGTTCTATGGTAAGGCTCCAGTCGCACATAGCATCATCTATTAAGCACTACAGTAAGCTATCCAGTATTGCCAACCAATGGGATTGTAGTCCACTTCTGGTTCCCTATATGTCCATTTTCCATAGACATGATGCCGGACAGTTGAGAACAGACATGTCAACGTTCACTGATGTTCTGCGAGTCAATAATTTTGCGTAAATTCCAATAATGTTTCACATCAGCATCTCATAGACTTTAGTGCAGCCTCACTGCTAAAAATTGACACTTACTCAACCATTTATGGAGAGAGAAAAAAATTAGACCAAACCTCCAAATACAGTATCTCCAATTTTGGTCCGTGGAAGTTGACCTCTCTGTGAATGTTCTGGGTTTAACAATGCAAAAAAAAAAAAAGCACAGTTTCCAAATCTCCTGACAACATTTTCAGTCTTTGTTCCATAGTTTATGCACTGTTCCCGTAGCTTCTCCAATTTAGACCCAAGAGAATAAGAGGCATGTGCATCAAGTGCCAGTACGAGGCTTGACGCCGGAATGGGTGCGATGCGGGTACATGGCACATGGGATGCAGAATACAGATCAGATTACTGATGCATACACCTACATCAGGTAAGAATACTGCTCCTTGAGCATCAGCTGGTGATCTGGGGACTGTCAGTAGGAGCAGTTAAGAGTTAAGTGACATGTTGTAACGTGACAAATTGTCATAATCTCCCCTGTCTAATTTGTTGTGTGGGAATAAACTCCACAGGTCTGAGGTGGCGTAAACCTCCTGGCTCCAGAGATCTGCACCAAATGTCAGAAATTAGGTCCATGACAGCAGATAATCTTGTGTCCTCTGACAGAATATCCCTTTCACTACAAATGAAATAACACAACCCACTTTATTGGCAGAGGAGGACCCTCCAGAAGTAAAGGGGTTAAGGGTCATTGGTAAACTTAACAGCTGGACCCCTCAGATGATATAAGAGACTTGATGTTACCACTTCAGTGCCCTGAAGGTCAGCCCCCCGGTGGCCCTAATGACGTAAGTCAAGGCTTTTCCTCATCTTCTAAAGGGTTGACCTTCCTCTTCCGTTGACATAATGGAAGTGAACATTCGATCATGTGATCCCTCAGGAGGAGCTGTGGTCACAGAAGTGGCAAGACCCTTTGGCCTACAAGCGGCTAAGAGAGACTCCCTGACATTTCTCGGAGGCATTTTAGATTTTTCTACTTTCTCCCTGCAAAAAGTTCTCCCCTCTCCACGCGTGCATATGGCAGATGAAGAGACCTCTTCTTTTCCTCCCAAATAGAAGCGAGTGTGGCGTCTATGCCTCTGCTGGCCCAACACTGCTTCAATTGCCTAGGTCTCACTCCTTTTCCTTCCTCGGGACGAAACAAACACCATTTATATATATTTTTTACATTAAAAAAAATCCTAAATCATACAGAAATCCTTAGAGATCTCGCCTTGTTCTCCAGCCCAGTGCTACTCAGAAACAGCCCTTCTACATTCCAGGCTTCAAAGACCCAGCACGGGAGAAGGAGAGCCAACTAAACTGCAAAATATTCCTATTTACATTGGACTCTACCTTAAGCAAATTCATCTCAATTAAGGGCCTCAGGGACGTTTTCCGAAAACCTGATAGGTGTACAAGTGGACGGGCCCCCACTCTGAGACAGAATAGTCTTTGTGTTTTCTTCGGAATGGGTTCTCATATGTCGTTGGCCTACCAGGGATAGGGTAAGAAAAACATAACAGGAGAGGTATAATAACAGAGAAGTGACCTGCTTAAAGAGAAGTGAACAATGCGATACAAGAAGGGACCGACTAACGAGGTCTTCGAGGACCGTTTGTGCCCAATTTCAAACATGTTTTGTTTGCCTCTGTAAGAAGAGGACATTATCCAGGTACATGCGAGTGGTGGGGAGAGCCCACCGGTAATAAATTCATTGAGTTAAATGTGCAGTTCAACTTAGTACTTTGATCCAACAACTTTAGAGGTAAACAAACAGTTGTTGGCCAGATAACTGATGCTAAGAGATTCATTTTAACCATGCATCAACGTATCAAGGCATTTTGCTACATCTATATATTATGGTTTGGGTCGGAGGGGGGCTGAGTTTAAGTGGCAACAGGAGGAGTTGTGTGACACGCATTATTATAGAGGCAGAAAACTCTGAGGCAAGAACACGATGGGACACAAATAAGAGATATACCATGTTCTTTCTGGACCCCCAAGCTTGTTTATATATGCACGAAATATCCAGTCTGACTCCATGCCGTCATCAATCCAGCCCTGGTTTTCTACACCAGACCCCTGTGATCGAAAACGGAGACATGGAAAGAGGGGACTGGTCTATATCCAATGATCACATGGAGTTAGCTTGGCAATACTGTATCAGAGGCCCCTCTAACTCAACAAAGGGGTTCACACATCTATTTATGATGCGGTTCAAAGGTCGAGTAGCCATATCGCTCATGGAGAAACGTTGATTTGTAGTTTGTGATACTTTTTAGGCGGCCGACATTACAGGTCTTCATAGATAAAATGGTAATATTATTATTATTATAGTCCAACTACAATTTAATTGATGAAGAAATCAACTGTTGGTCCCCTAACAAATTAACAGTTCTAACCTGGGAAATTAAAACGCTGCCTCCTCACACAGAGACCGTACACAGTCCATGATCCCAACCATGCTCTGCCTCCAGGCAGCAAAGGGGTTAATAGGAATGAGAACCATACCCTGTGTAATCATATATCTCTCTCATTATACTCCCCCCCCCCCCCCCCCCCCCACCCCCAACTCTCTCCTGCTTGCTCATTTATCAACTCAAAAGCAAAACACTGCCTCTATTCTGCTCAGGAATGTGTTTTCAGAAACTCAATCTCACTCTCCTAGCCTGGGCCAAGTCCCAAAACTCCCAGGGATTAATGACAGGGGCTCCTTTTACCCCCCCCCCCCACCCCCCTCTCAAGGGGGGCCTTGTGTTTCTCCACCTCCTGGTATGTTCACCTGCATGGGGCATTGTTGCTGACCTGCACCAACCCACCCTCCTATACACCGTGTGCTCCTGGGTCTCTGAAGCAGCAGTCCATGGAATGGTCAGAATTCAGCCACCGCTGCCTAACCCTTTCACTGCCAGAGGGTTCGGGCCGTGCGGGGCAAACACCCTGGGCGGGGTTTTTTATCTTCTAGAGAAATATAGATTTCTTCTTCAGGCTCCTCATCCCGATTCTGATCCAGTAAACCCAGCCCTCTCTGCCAGCGAAGGAATTAGGTTACGGGGTAAATCTTTCAAAAGGGTGGAACCGGTCTCCAGGAACAAGCCGATATCTCGTAAATATATACGAAATATAAGCACGTCTACCAAATACAAAGACAACCTGTAGGCGCAGAAGCCTCCAGACGTTCTTGTGACAATGCGAGGCAGCCTGTGGGTGTGGACAGGCTGCACCCATGCACTGTTACGTTGCTTGCTCTGAAGAATACGTATTGTTATATTTGATCTCACTTCTTTTCAAAGCTTAGTAAAGTTCCGAAGGTTTAAAACAAGTAGCCTCTTCGGTTACGTAGTGCGGTACGGAATGTTCTGGGTGTTCTAGACATCAATGTCATTTAACACAGGAGATACAATGTAACTCAATAATCCGGCAGCATAGATACTTCTAACACGGGAGATTTATCACTGCTACAAAAAACGAGAACTTCATACTAAAAACGGCAATCCAAGATGGTGGTTTTTTTGCGGGTGTTTTTTAACATAGGATGGAAGCAGAAGGTCTGCGGAGCTGAACCCCTTTAATTTAAGCTCTAGGGACCCCCTGCTTCCGGAGACACCTACCTCCGTAGGGGTTGCCGGTAGCCGCTCCGTTTTGGCTAGCAGGGGTTCACATAATGGCGGAGTTTCAAAACTCCCACGCCTTGTCGGCCAATAGGAATCCACGACGTCATACAGTGAGGCTTCTTATTGGCCCACGTGACGCAGGAGCTTTAAACTTTGCAGAGATACCGGAACCCACTTTGGTGGTCTGGATCTCGGGAAGCAGGGGGCTCCCGGAGCCGAAATTAATGGGGGTTCAGACTGTCGGCTTCAGATCTATGTTATAAAACAGTCATTTAAAACAAAGCATGAATTGCTCCTCCTGCTGTTAGCAAAGGGTCCTTATTATAGGCAGTACGATACATGGCAGTTGGACAGATAAGATACACGGCAGTTGGACAGATACAATACACGGCAGTTGGACAGATACGATACACGGCAGTTGGACAGATACGATACACGGCAGTTGGACAGATACGATACACGGCAGTTGGACAGATACGATACACGGCAGTTGGACAGATACGATACACGGCAGTTGGACAGATACGATACACGGCAGTTGGACAGATACGATACACGGCAGTTGGACAGATACGATACACGGCAGTTGGACAGATACGATACACGGCAGTTGGACAGATACGATACACGGCAGTTGGACAGATACGATACAAGGCAGTTGGACAGCAGAGAGATGCAGAAGACTGAACATGGCAGCACAGAGAGGAAGACATGATGGAGTCCATTATTTGGTACGATTTACCCCAACTATATCACTGCATAAAAACCTACAAAATGACTGCTTTACATGGAAACATTCAAATGAACGCCGCGTTTTCCCAAGCCGGTGACCCCTGGAGATTTACAAGAGGGGCTCGGGGTGTATATAAAAAGTCGAGGTACTCACTGGCCAGTGTCACGATGGCTGGAACGCTTGCTAGCGCTCCCACTGAAGTCCGAGCGATGCATTGATACCTCCCCACCGTGTCATTGTTCAGACCCGCGATGACCAGTGCCCCCCTGGACACCAGCACCCCAGGGACCTCCCCCTCGGCGTCCAACTCTATTCCATTCAATCGCCAGGAGATGAGGGCGCCGGCGGGCTCTGCCATGCAGCTCAGCGTGACGGAGCCGCCGTATTTCTGAAACGTGGAAAGCGGCTGGACGAGGAACTGCGGGGGTCGTACTGTGGAGAGAAAGAAGCACAGAGGTCAACGTGTGATGGTACGAATGCCGGGGTGGCCAGAAGACAGGACCATTTCAAGCCTGGATAATAGAGACTCTATATTGTCTATATACAGAAAATATATATTTAGCATGTAACTAGTTCAAATAAGGAGTATAGTATTAAGTAAAAAAATATATTGGGGTAGTTAGAAATAGTTAGTTCGTAAAAACAAGACAATAGAGATCGGTTTCAAAGATTAGGAGCACAGTTAATCCAATAGTTACTTAGTGACAGAGATAAAGATGAAAAAAACGGAGCACTACCAAAATGAAAAAAAAAAAACATCACAAGGTGACCCCAATAAAAATGTTGTTTATTGAAGTCTCATGGACAACAAGATAAAATGCACACCACTGACGCGTTTCGCGGTATAGAAGCGCTTTATCAAGGTGTATCACCTCGGACCTTATGCGTAGTGGCAGAACAAGAGGGGTTTGTAAATCAAAGTAAAATGTTGCTAAATGAAGAAATAATTGTTCTAGAGTATCCACAGCATGATTGACTAAGGACATTTGGCTGACAGGGAGAAGCATCGGTGACTGCTAGGTTAAGGAAAGTGTATGCAGATTGGACGCGGATGTAATGGAATTCACAATCATTCCCATCAAGCTGAAGCTGAATCACTAGCAGTACCAAGGATCTCAATCACTACAGATGCCTGCGGAATATATGCACAAGGCAAACAAGACATGCAAAAGCACAATACAGGCATACCCCGCATTAACGTACGCAATGGGACTGGAGCATGTATGTAAAGTGAAAATGTACTTAAAGCATTTTCCCCACTTATTGATGCATGTACTGTACGGCAATCATCATATACGTGCATAACTGATGTAAATAACGCATGTGTAACAGGCTCTATAGTCTCCCCGCTTGCGCACAGCTTCGGTACAGGTAGGGAGCCGGTATTGCTGTTCAGGATGTGCTGACAGGCGCATGCGCGAGCTGCCGTTTGCCTATTGAGCGAAATGTACTTACTCGCGAGTGTACTTAAAGTGAGTGTCCTTAAAGCGGGGTATGCCTGTATTACTCTGACAATCTTCACCAGAATACATAAAATCCAGCTAACTTCTGGAAGGTTATCCACAATATATTCCAGCCTTCTAGCCATCAACAACCAAGTTATATCATTAAGGATTATATTACTCTGACAAACCCCACTGACATTGCAAATACATTCAATGATTACTTTGTGGGGTGTGCTACTAACTTATTAGCTAAACGCAACCCAAACCACAAACATGAATCTCATTCTATGAGTACCCCTGTAGCCCCACAGTCTCCCAACACTGCCCACAATTTTCAATTTGTCCCAGTATCAGAAGAGGAGATTACACAAGCACTCCTCAAATGAAAACTAAGCAGCCAATGTGGACCTGATTTACTTCAATCTAAGTTTCTAAGACTTGGTGCCCGAGCCATTGCCAAACCAATTGCTTCCATAGTCAACTCTATTCTGTCTGCAGGCCATATCCCTAAGACCTGGAGTTGTTCCAATCTTCAAAAGTGGGGACAAAACCACTGTCTCAAACTACAGACCAATCTCTCTTCTCCCAATTCTATCCAAAGTCATGGAAAAATGTGTCCACTCCCAATTAAGCGATTTCTACACCAAGACAAATTTCCCTAGCCAATTCCAGTCTGGGTTTCGTCCCAAACACTCCACCGTAACTACCCCGCTAAAAGTTTGCAATGAAATCGCGTCACGTGACGGCTCTTGAACAAATCAAATTGCGGGAATCCCGCGATGCTGCCGACCGGCGAACTATAACTTTCGCCGGTGGCGACGGGTGACGTCACCCATCGTGTCGCCGTCGCCGGCACTATAGGCAAAGCCTAAGTCTGCTGGTCAGAAAGCGTATCACACAGCAGATGCTAATGCCAATTATCAACTATGAGGACATAGTATATGGCTCGGCACCCCAAACCCACCTTAGCAAACTTGATACCTTCTACAATTCAATATGCTGTTTGTTCTCCAATGCAACTACAACACACATCACTTCGAAATGCTCAAAGAACTACATTGGTCATCACTCGAGTCTAGGCGCAAAGTTCATCTTTCCTGTCTTGCCTTCAAATACTTTCTGGGCAAGCTACCCATCTATCTGAACAAGCTCCTCACCCCTACCACATGCAGCACTTATCATCTGAGATCTGACTCCAAAAGACTGTTCATGGTCCCAAGGCTCAACAAAGTATCCGGCCATTCCTCCTCTTACCGTGCACCCCAAAACTGGAACAATCTATCGGAAACTCTCACAGCCGCCACCAGTTTAAGTTTTTTCAAAACTAATGCTGTCTCACATTTTAATCTGGTCTGTAACTGTTACATACGCTTATAATATATATTTTCTTTAACTGTTCATGCAATGTCTTGTACAGTATATAATAATAATAATAGCATGTTCATGTATAGCGCTGTTAGTTTTTACATGGCACTTTACAGAGACATTTTGTCGGCACAGGTCCCTGCCCCATGGAGTTACAATCTATGTTTTATTTATGTTTTTGGTGCCTGAGGCACAGGGAGATAAAGTGACTTGCCCAAGGTCACAAGGAGCCGACACCAGGAATTGAACAAGGTTCCCCTGATAATAAAATCAGTGTCAGTCAGTATCTTTACTCACTGAGCCGCTCCTTCTCCATACAATGTATACCCTGTTCACTTATGTAACTATGTATTTGTAACCATATATTATTTGTCATCTTAACTCTATGCCGAGGACATACTTGAAAACGAGAGGTAACTCTCACTTTCTCGCTATGCACCACCCCGACTCTTGCGTTCTGCTCAAGGATGTCTTCTTTCTACCCCCTTTTTATCTAAAGCCCTCTCCCACCTTAAACCTTTTTCACTGACTGCCCCACACCTCTGGAATGCCCTTCCCCTCAGTACCCGACTAGCACCCTCTCTATCCACCTTTAAGACCCACCTTAAGACACACTTGCTTAAAGAAGCATACAAATAGCACTGTGGATATTCTGGACACATGATACATAAAGCTTGGCCCCCTGCAGACACACTTACCAGAACTCCCTCCTACTGTCTCTGTACGTTCTCCCTACCTACCAATTAGACTGTAAGCTCCTCGGGGCAGGGACTTCTCTTCCTTAATGTTATGTTTATGTCTAAAGCACTTATTCCCATGATCTGTTATTTATATTATCTGTTATTTATTGGATTACCACATGTATTACTACTGTGAAGCGTTATGTACATTAATGGCGCTATATAATTAAAGACATACAGTACAATACAATACTGTATTACTTCCTGGTAACACATTCTATAAATAAATAAATAATAATTTAACATCAACCAAGCTGAGAATTCTCCACTCTAGAACCAAATGCTACATTTGTGCCTGGAAACCTGATGTAACTGACTGAAGGGATGCGAGTGTACAAGATGTTCTGTTTGTCTCGGAGTAAATTGAGCAAAGAACAGGACCGTAGACTATTTGATATATCACTGACAGGTGTGACATATTTATTTATACCCATCTAATGAAGCATTGCCAACTCCAGTCCTAAAGGGCCCCCAACAGGTCAGGTATTAGGGAAAGCCCTGCTTCAGCACAGGTGGCTCAATCATTGCGCCACTGATTGAGCCACCTGTTCTGAAGCTGGGACTGATTGAGCCACCTGTGCTGAAGCTGGGATATCCTGAAAACCTGACCTGTCGGCGGCCCTTGAGTACTGGAGTTGCCCACCCTTGTGCTAATGGGTACCGAGTACCACTTTCTTTATTTACAAATCCTGCAACACAGTTCATCTTCACATTACCACGCTGACGAAAACATCTCCCCCCCCCGATAAACGGTCAAAATCAATTTTGAAATATTTGCCAGATTTAAATTTTTTTTTTTTTAACGAACGATAGAAAACAGGGGGTACAAATATCAAAAAAATATACAGCTATACACAAAACAAAAAAAAAATGACCTTAGTATGTTGGCCAACACAATAACAGCAAGTCGCAAAGAAAAAAAAGGTAATCTGGCGAAAAAAAATACGGTTTTCACTTACAATGAATGTTTCTCTTCCAAAAGTCGTCGTATTCCAGGATCAGCGATGGACACGACAATTTTAGTCCCCTGAGGAAGTTTACAAACACGTCACCGCTGACGAAAGGTCCTAGGTGAACCTGAAACGTGTTCATCTCTGTTCCGTGAATAAAACTACTTTTGGAAGAGAAACTCCATTGTAAGCGGAAACCTTTATTTTTTTTTCTCCACGGATTGCCTTATTCTTGGCGACTACCATTTTTACAAAATCAAAAAAATCACCCCCTTTTTCCCCCCCCCCCCCCATGTTAGTTGAAAATACATTTCTTCTTTACAGGGTGCCGTGCACATTCATTCAAAGTTTGTCATTTGAATAGCTGCACAAATACCCCTTAATCCTACTGTTGCCAGACGGGGCGAGAAAAGCATTCCAAGTGAAATAGGCACTTATTCCAGTCAGTGCCCTCTGACCTTGTGATGTCATTGAGCGCATCACACATGCTTATCCACACAGACACACACTACACATGCTTTGTCCCATGGATCATCCACAACTGGACTCAATTTCCCATCATTTAAAAAAACCCACAATGTCTTCCACATGTTCGGAAGATTCCCTCACATTACGGGTATAATCAGAGAACTGATCCTCCAACTCCATCATGGGTATTTTTTTGTATTCCCAACTTAATTTCTCGTGCTTAACTCTGACATCATGGCTCCGTTTTTCAGCAACGACATCGCGAGTTCAGAGAGCGGCGCTGAAGCATCTAATTCAGCAATTGTGATCAAAGAAACGCCTGAACCTGACGGACATGTGTTTCCCCCCCTAATCTCCGCTATTCTTTTTGTGCTGTATGGTATATAAGCAGCAGACATATATAGAAAGCCCACTCGTGAATCTTACAAGTCCCATACGTTCTCTGAACCGGGTTTATTCACTCCACCGTTACATGCCACACAGTTGTAATGCTGCACCCGAGGGTTCTGGGTAGTGACATGCAAATGAGCACACCGTCACTTTTAGCTACATGTTCAGTTATTCATGGCGTTTGATGAGCTTTGGCATGCTGCATAATACATCTTCCGGGACAAGGAAGGTGCAGAATCGGGCAACCTGCTCAGAGACAGCAGTTCCATGCAGTTACATAATGTAGCAAGATTTGCTGTCCTCTGCCCCTGGGGGCAGTGTCTGCCACGGTGGAGCTGCGAGTGGTCCATACTTCTGAATGCCCCCCACAGCATTACAGCATTATTCCTTCGGTGTTGCGACCGCCGTGGTCCACGGACGCCACTGAGCTTTGCTACACCTGTACGGTAGGTGCATCAGTCTGAGCCTGGTCACCCAGCCTGCAAGCCGAGGATAGCATTGGCTGAGCACACGCTGCAGACCTGGCACGTGGACGGGCCACGTGGCTGGGGATACCGAGTAACTCTCCCTATTTGGGAGGAAGACTCCGGGATCATTTGCCCAGGCAAAAAAATCCCATGTACTGTATATTCACACGTCTCTGCCCCATAGATCTTATTATCTCATTCGCTACGCAGTGCTATGCACCTTATAAGCCCATTCACCCGCCGGGGCAGAGGGTGGCGCGTGGCAAAAGCGCTGCGTCGTTATTATGGCCAGCGCGACTTGCCTGAGGTCACAAAGAGTGGGCACTGGGATACGAGCAAGATTCTCCCACTTCAAAGACAATGACGTTACCTGCGCCCTAATGAACATTTTTACACTGCATGTGCAATAACAGGAATATAGAGGAGGGGGGGGGGCAGGGGAGTGTGAAGCAGGGGAGTCTGGGGTTCAGTTCCCGGTGTCGGCTCCTTGTGACCTTGAGCAGGTCACTTTATCTCCCTGTGCCTCAGGCACCAAAATCATAGATAGTAAGCTCTATGGGGCAGGGACCTGTGCCTGCAAAATTGCTGTGTGCAGGGCCGTGTACACTGTCATACAAGAGAAACTATTATTATAACAATAACACCAACTGGAAATGCAAAGTAACAAGGTATTACATTACTCTAACTAGTTAAACAGGGAGCTTGCGCCGGACAAATTCTGACCAATCCCGTACCGGCACGTTGTGACCGCCTCCTGAAGGAGCTCAGCGCTGGGAGGGGGGGGGTCTTTATTTCCAACGTCCCAAACAAGGAAGGTGAGAGACAAAAAAACCGAACAAGCCTACGTGACATGTAAAGCGCTCACCGCCAGAGAAATGCCCGCGCCTGTCCAACAATAACACGGGCAAGGGGCACGCTGCCAACGCCTGGCACCCTCTCGCTGCCAGAGCAGCCCGTGCGTGGGCATTGAAGGGGTTAATAGGTCACGCCAGCTCTTCCAAAGTGGAATTATAATGTACAGACTTTCCAAAACCTCAGAGGTCTCTTCAACTGTACTAATCTATCCGCCGGGATTCTGTCTTCACACCTCCCAACAGATCTACAATGATACATTACAGTATACGATACTGAAGGGCAGGTCCCCGTCACACACAGATCCCACCGCAGGCCAGTTATGGGTCTACCCATCAGGCTTTGGGGCTCAATGAAGTGACAGGTTCATTTTATGGTCAGTTAGTAACCCCCCTCACCCCCCCAATAACAGCTAAATCACAAGGGAATCCAGGTCATACATTGAATTGGAAGATTGAGACGCCCACTGGGTGCTCATTTGCGTGTGACTACCCAGAGTGCTTGTCTGCTGCTTACCCGCTGAATGAATTGCGTCAATGGAGAGAATGAAGCAGCTCTAGGGGCCTGCAGACACACTCTGGGGGACTCTGTCTTTGATGCCACTGTCCTTATAGGAGATCTTCCTATATTTAACGATGATAGACAGGGGGTAATAATGTTGATTATTGGTGCAATCGTGCACCTAATTTGTTCTAAAACCACTCTCAATACAATTTGCTACATTAGCACAAGGCGTGGTACCTTCATTCCCCAGAAGGAAATGATGCGGTAATATGAAAGGGGTACCTGGTGCACCAGCTCCCGATGAGTTTAATCTGCGGGTATCAAGATTAGAAACGGTAACGCACAAACAGGAACAGTTTTCCTTAAAGCGTCAGCATGTGCAGCCTAGCTTCAGTTTAGGAAGTACAGAGTCAGCAACCTACTAAAGGGCAGCCAATTCCGGCTTTTGGACTTAACATTAACATGGCAGCTTTTCTAGTTGCCTTTTTGTTTCAGGCGCACAATCTGAGCAGTCGCTAAATCAGACACTATATTATATATATATATATATATATATATATATGCAAATATAACTGTATGCTCATCTGCATGTCTTAGGCAGGTCTGCAACCCCGCCTTTCCCCATTATCACCCAGCATACAGCACTTCCACTGCAGCAAGGGATTCTGGGAAATGACATGCAAATGAGCACACAGTGTCACTTTTTGCCTCAATAACCATTTTTAACATGGTTCCCTATATATATATATATATATATATATATATATATATATATATATATATATATATATATATATATATATACACACACACACACAGTGGTTGACAAATCACCAAAAAATCTACTCGCCACACAAAAAAATCTACTCGCCACCTAGTACCAAACGTGTGCTGCTTGGGCCAATATTTACTCGCCCGGGGGTTAAATCCACTCGCCCGGGGCGAGCAAATGTATAGGTTTGTCGAACACTGTATATATATATATATATATATATATATATATATATATATATATATATATATATATATATATATATATATATATATATATATATATATGACTTTTTGGGGTTCATGCGTCCCTTTTCCATAGCTAAATGGCTTTTTCTTTTCATTGGGCTCCTGTTGTCACCCTTGCGATCCACGGCGGCCATGTTAATCTATCCCCGGGTCCCTTGTTATCAGTATTCTGTCTCCCGTGAACATACAGAACTCAGGGAACCACCGTTTTAAAATGTACTAAATGATACACTTAAAATCACACAAAACAGCTGCAAGTGGATTCCAGTTGCGGATAAGAAATGACACATATTCCGTGTAGCTACCTGTAAATTGGTTGTGCCGTGACGTGGCTGCATACTGGTCATGCCGTGACGTGGCTGCAGGCTTATAACGCTTTGGCTAAAGGGTTTACCTAAATGACCCTTACTCATGAGATCTCTAGTATATTTTAGCCCAAATTGGTAGGAGCGCAGGAATGGTTCTTTTTGGTTTCCATAATCCTTTTACCGGTAGCAAACGTCTACCGGGAGGAGCGCAGTATTACGTACAGTCTGCCCCCTCTTTCTGCCTAATAAAAGATTTCAAAGGTCACGTGATGGTACGTTTCCTGAACGTAATCGTTCAATTCGCTTTTTAATAAAAGAAATGCAAATTCATTCACAGAAAATCTCTGCTATTTTAAATGCACAGGTATTTAATAAACCTCTTTAAAATGATATTAGATGTTTTGCGCCTCAATGTTTAATAGTTTTTTTTTAATTTATTCATATATCAACAACACGACTTGTTTTGAAAACCTCTGAGATTTTGGTGCCCTGAGAGATAGCTGAAAGTCAATAGTATTTCAAGGCGTCGCTGCTCAGATGTATACACAGCAATTCCCAACTTGTCATCATAACCCTGCCCTCCCCTAAGTTCCGCCCCATCTCACTCCTTCCATACTTCTCCAAACTCCTTGAGCGCATCGTCCACAACCAACTCTCCACCTTCAGCCACACCCATTCCCTCCTTCACCATTGTCCAGTCTGGTTTCCATCCCTCACACTCTACTGAAACTGCCCTCCTCACCATCCACAACTTTCTCTGCCAAGATCCCCACTCCAAGCTCTCCTCCATCCGCCTCCTCCCCAACCTCTCTTCAGCCTTTGACACTGTCGAGCACCTCACTCTCATCTCCACCCTCGCCAACCATATCATTGACACCACTCTCTCCCTATCTCTCCCACCGCTCCTACTCTGCCACCTTCAACAATTCATCCTCACTGCCCACCAGCCTCTAAGTGGGCCTGTCCCAAGGCTCCGTCCTTGAGCCTCTCCTGTTTTCCCTCTCCACAGTGCCCCCCTCTTTAACCTCATCTCCTCCCAACATCCATTTTTTTTTGCAGATTACATCCAAATCTACTTCTCCTTCCCACCCGAACTTTCCACCCATATCTCTGCTTGCCTTTCTGCCATTTGCACCTGGATGTCCGCCCACTTCCTACAAATGAACCCAGCTAAGACTGAAGTCCTCTACTTTTCTGCTTCCTCCTCCCTCCCATGCCCCCCAACCCCCACCATCTACTGCCCCGACCCCCTCACCCTCTCCCCTCCCCTTCTGCTGGCAGCCTTGGAGTCACCCCTCCTCTTCGCCCAACACATCACCTCCATCACTACCATGTATATACAACCTCGTCCAACCTTCTCGTCCACCCCCTCATCTTCACCCGTCCCGTCTCGACTACTGTAACTATATACCCTTGGCCACATACTCTGTCAGGGTATAGTGCTGTCAGATTATACTCCACACTATACACTGACACAGAGTATAACCTGACTGCACTATACACGGAGACGGTCAGGTCATGCTCCGTGTCAGGTTATGCCATATGACACTGGTAAATTCTGGCTCAAACTCCCAGGTTGTCCACCCTTGCTCTGGGCGGACCATCGCGAGTCTTGCATTAGGGAGGACGGCTCCCGATCCATCCTACTTTTACTTGCTTATTTAAAACAACAACAAAAAAAATTAAAACGTATGATGTCAGACGGGAGACCGTCCCGGACACGAGGGGAGCTTGTGAAAATAAATGCCCGACTCACTGGCCTGAGCGAGGCAGCAGGGGGCAGCAGCGAGCAGGAGGCAGCAGCAGGCGGCAGCGGCAGCAGTTACTGTGTTACTTCTGAGTATCATTGTGCTTCCATCAACTGCAATCCCAAGAAGGTCAAGTCCGGGGGTGCGGGCAACGCCGAATCTCCGCAGGGTAACGCACACCTGAGAAAAACAAATGCAAAAGGGACATTTTTAAAAAGCAGCAGTAAAAGGCCGTCCGTTACATTTATTTTTTAAACATTTTTTACTTAAAAAGGAGTCATTTATGTCCTTTTTTTTTGTATTATTATTTTTTTAACACGGATTTGACACAGGGGGGGTCTCCAGAGCTGAACCCCATTAGTTTCACCCCCGGGGAACCCCCTGATTCCCGAGATACAGACCTCCGAAGAGGGTGCCGGGATCTCAGCAAAAGTTTAACGCTCCCGCGTCACGCGGGCCAATCGGAAGCCGCGCCGGATGATGTCACTGCTCCCTAGTAGCCGGCAGAGGGGAGGGGGGAGCTTCAGAACTGCACCATTATGTGAACCCCCGCTGGCCTAGCGGAGCGGCTACCTGGCACCCCTTACAGAGGTAAGTATCTCCGTAAGCAGGGGGTCCCCGGAGCTGAAATTAGCGGGGTTCAGCTACCGAGACCAATAAATAAATGCCCCCCCCCCCCGGTGGACACTTTAAGCGCTGGAAGACCAGGAGACATCCGAGCGCACCCTGGTTTTCCAGATCTTAGCTACGAGACCGCTTGGCGCAGTGAGCTGGAAAGCAAAATCTTTGCTGACCGATCACGGGAGAACCAAAATCGATCAGCATCGTAGGCAATTCGTTTTCAATAAGAGGTCACCAAAGGCTGCATATATAAAAACAAAAACATTACAATATGTTACAAAATGTTTGTTTTTAAAGTGCAGCTTGAACTGCCTCTTTAAACTCATCGAGCTTTCGGGGGGGGGGGGGGGGAGGTTACCGCTGGGGGTGGGGGGGCCTGGAATGGAGCCCCAGTATAAAGAACGGGAACAGGTAGACTAAGAGAGCAGTGGCCGGCTGGATAATTGCTTTCAAACTGGGAGACTTGAAAACAAAGGGAGCATTGAGCCCCCCCACGCACACACACACACACACACACACACACACACACACACACACACACACACACACACACACACACACACACACACACACACCGGAGTCCTGCAGCCGTTCTCTCCCAATGCTGGTGTATTTCAGAGGTAACACACAGCACAGGAAGCGTGCCAGGTGCAGCCCGGCGAGGGATTAAGCTGACAGGTAAACGCTGTACGATGCTGCTGCCCGCATTAGTCCCTCGCACAGCTGCGGGGGCCACAGCTGGACGCGTTAACCTCTTTGTTGCCAGAAAGATGAAGACACACAAAGACCAGTTTGTGTGTACAGGCGGTCCTCGGTTATCCACCGGAATCCGTTCTGGGAGTAGCGTTGGATAGTGACACCGCTGTAAAGCGAGTCCCATGTTAATCAGCGGCGGAGAGCGTCGGATAACGCATTCCGCCGTCGAAAAACGGCCCTTAGGGTGGCATTGTAAAGTGATGGATACGCCATTCGTTGTAAAGTGAAACGTTGGATAACGAGGACTACCTGTAACCATTAAATATTATATTATATACATACATACACATATACACATGTATAATTAGGGTATATACATCTATACCAATATAATTATGTATTCTGTTTAGATGTGTGTATATATAAATATCTAATTAGAATACACAATCCCCCCCACACTCCCCAGGAACAGTGTGAGGGTTGTGGGGGGAGATGGTGTGCGTGTTGTGGTGGGGGGGTATGGTGTGAGTATTGTGGTGGAGGAATTGTGTGTGTATGTGTGTGTGTTGTGGTGGGGCGGTATAGTGTGAGTATTGTGGTGGAGGAATTGTGTGTGTATGTGTGTGTTGTGGTGGGGCGGTATGGTGTGAGTATTGTGGTGGGGAGGTATATTGTGTGTTGTGCAGGAGGGGGGGAATTGTGTGTTTGTGTGTTGTGGTGGTGGTGATTGTGTGTGTGTTGTGGTGGAGGAATTGTGTGTGTGTTTGTTGTGGTGGGGCGGTATGGTGTGAGTATTGTGGTGGGAAATTGTGTGTGTGTGTATGTGTGTGCTGAGGTGGGGCAGTATGGTGTGAGTATTGTGGTGGGGGAATTGTGTGTGTTGTGGTGGGGAGGTATATTGTGTGTTGTGCAGGAGGGGGGTGATTGTGTGTTGTGGTGGTGGTGATTGTGTGTGTTGTGGTGGAGGGAATTGTGTGTTGTGGTTTAGTTATCCCCTTCTAGGATTCACAAACTGTATCACCACAAGAGCTTACACAAAGCTAGTAGAAACCCTCTATTTCAAGCTAACCCGGTCACCGTTGTTCTTTCCCTTTATCTCTTTGGCCGACGATGGCTGCGGAATTAGTTTAAACCGGACAACAGAAGGGCAACCGAAGTCCGTATCAGCAATATTCCTGCGTCTACACCTGGTTCTATCTCGGGAGCTTAGTTAAGATCGGTAAGAAAACAAGCGCCCCAAATCATTTGCCTACCGCGGGGGATATAAAAAATGTATTTACAACGAGGTATACGTGTACGGGTCTATTTAATATGGTGCCAATCATCTGTATTTAACCCTTTAAACAAGTCGCTGCTGTTAGCAGACTTCGATCCTAGGAATAAAACGCCCCACCGTCTTCACACACAGTGAAAGCAAATCCAGCTGTTTCTTTCAAAAGATCTTCTTAATAGTCCTTCCTCCCAGGTTAAAATAACAATTTCCTGTGAGTGGGGTTTGGATGGCCCCCTGACCTGCCCCCCTCCTCCCCCAATACATTCCCCTCCTTCCCTCCCCTATAGCTTCAGACAGCCCTGTAAATCAAACCCCCAGGAGGGAGTCATTAGGAGAGTGAAATTAACGAGGGCTGGAATAAGGTATAAAAGCCAGCAGCCAAATTGGGGGGTGGGAGAGCAGTGGGAAGAGAGAGGGGGGGGGAAAGAAGAGATGGGGGGGGGAAAGAAGAGATGGGGGGGGGGAAAGAAGAGATGGGGGGGGGGGAAGAAGAGATGGGGGGAGGAAAGGGGGGAGAGAGAGAGAGGGAGAAAAGTATCAGGAAAAGTTCCATCCCAGAACAAGAGGAACAGAAGAGCTTCGGCACATTTTAGGGTTCCAGAATTATTAACCCTTTCGCCCCCTCCCCGTGATGTTGCTTGTGCCATAAAAAGGTTCATTATGATTGCGAAGCGCATTTAAAAAGATGCAGTTCTAAGAAAATATTGAACGAATTACAGTATCAGGTTAAAACTAGGTTATGGATGTGTGTGTGTGTGTGTATATACACACACACACACACTTTACAATGAACACAATGGCAGGGATCGCCTTCCTATTGTCTCCAACGTGTGTCCTTGTCATACAATGATATTGTACTGCGCTGTGGAATATGTTGGCGCCTTACAAATAAAGGGTAATAATACCATTTCTAAAACAGCGGGTCAGCTTGACCCACCTCCGCCCGTCCCTGTTCCCACCTCGGCCTGTTCCCACCTCGGCCTGTCCCCACCTCGGCCCGTCCCCACCTCGGCCTGTCCCCACCTCGGCCTGTCCCCACCACAGCCTGTCCCCACCTCGGCACGTCCCTGTCCCCACCTCGGCCTGTCCCCACCTCCGCCCGTCCCTGTCCCCACCTCGGCCTGTCCCCACCTCAGCCTGTCCCCACCTCGGCCCGTCCCTGCCCCACCTCGGCCCGTCCCTGCCCCACCTCGGCCCGTCCCTGTCCCCACCTCGGCCTGTCCCCACCTCGGCCCGTCCCTGTCCCCACCTCGGCCTGTCCCCACCTCGGGCCGTCCCTGCCCCACCTCGGCCTGTCCCCACCTCGGCCCGTCCCTGTCCCCACCTCGGCCCGTCCCTGTCCCCACCTCGGCCCGTCCCTGTCCCCACCTCGGCCCGTCCCTGTCCCCACCTCGGCCCCTCCCTGCCCCACCTCGGCCTGTCCCCACCTCGGCCCGTCCCTGTCCCCACCTCGGTCTATCCCCACCTCGGCCTGTCCCCGCCCCACCTCGGACCGTCCCCACCTCGGCCTGTCCCCACCTCCGCCCGGTTCCTGTCCCCACCTCGGCCTGTCCCCACCTCGGCCTGTCCCCACCTCCGCCCGGTTCCTGTCCCCACCTCGGCCTGTTCCCACCTCCGCCCGTCCCTGCCCCACCTCGGCCTGTCCCCGCCCCACCTCGGCCCGTCCCTACCTCGGCCCGTCCCCACCTCGGCCCGTCCCCACCTCGGCCCGTCCCCACCTCGGCCCGTCCCCACCTCGGCCCGTCCCCACCTCGGCCCGTCCCCACCTCGGCCTGTCCCCACCTCGGCCCGTCCCTGCCCCACCTAGGCCCGTCCTTGTCCCCACCTCCGCCCGTCCCTGCCCCACCTCGGCCCGTCCCTGTCCCCACCTCGGTCTATCCCCACCTCGGCCTGTCCCCACCTCGGTCTATCCCCACCTCCGCCCGTCCCCGCCCCACCTCGGCCCGTCCCTGCCCCACCTCGGCCCGTCCCCACCTCGGCCCGTCCCCACCTCCGCCCGGTTCCTGTCCCCACCTCGGCCTGTCCCCACCTCCGCCCGTCCCTGCCCCACCTCGGCATGTCCCCACCTCGGCCTGTCCCCACCTCGGCCTGTCCCCGCCCCACCTCGGCCCATCCCTGCGCCACCTAGGCCCGTCCCCACCTTGGCCCGTCCCTGCCCCACCTCGGCCTGTCCCCTCCTCGGCCCGTCCCTGCCCCACCTCGGCCTGTCCCCACCTCGGCCTGTCCCCACCTCGGCCCGTCCCTGCCCCACCTCCGCCTGTCCCCACCTCCGCCTGTCCCCACCTCCGCCCGTCCCTGCCCCACCTCGGCCTGTCCCCTCCTCGGCCTGTCCCTGCCCCACCTCGGCCTGTCCCCACCTCGGCCTGTCCCCACCTCGGCTTTCAGTCCGGCTGGGACAGATGAGCTTCTTGGGTGCGTTTGGTTAACCCCTTCCGTGCCAAACACGGAGCGGAAGGAAGGCTGATGGAGACTGCAACATACCGAGGGACAGCGAAGTAACACAAAGGGCATCTATGTACAACTCGGACCGTGGCCCAATAGCCGCAGTCAGCACCGCTCCATGCGATGTTTGTAATAGGCTTCCAGTGTCGCTGGGATCCAGCTGGGAACAGTTACTTTACTGCGGCTTCAGTGTATCTTGGACAGCGAAATACCGACCTGGAGGAGCCAAAGTCAGCGAGAGTTGGGTGTCCCAGATCAAAGAAATGGGATTTTAACAGCTTTCTAGCAGGGAGTCTCCATGGAAGTCTATATGTCATTATACAGTATATCACTGTATGTATCCATGTGTTTGTATATCAGTGTGTGTCTGTATGGGCAGCAGTGTGTCTGTATGTGTATGTCAGTGTGTCTGTATGTGTGTATGTATGTCTGTATTTGTGCATGTCTGTGTGTGTCTGTATGTGTATGTCAGTGTGTCTGTATGTGTGTATGTATGTCTGTATTTGTGTATGTCTGTGTGTGTCTGTATGTGTATGTCAGTGTGTCTGTATTTGTGTCTTTATGCATATCAGTGTGTGCATCAGTGTGTCTGTATGTGTATGTCAATGTGTCTATATTTGTGTCTTTATGCATATCAGTGTGTGCATCAGTGTGTCTGTATGTGTATGTCAGTGTGTCTGTATGTGTGTATGTATGTCTGTATTTGTGTATGTCTGTGTGTGTCTGTATGTGTATGTCAGTATGTCTGTATGTCAGTGTATCTGTATGTATGTTTCTGTCAGTGTGTCTATATGTGTGTCTGTATGCGTGTTTGTGTGTCTGTGTATGTCAGTGGTGTCAGTGGTTCTTTATTGTGTGTGTCAGTGTGTCTATGGGTGTGTGTCAGTATGTGTGTATGTCAGTGTATCTGTATTTGTGTATGTCGCTCTGTTTCTGGATGTGTGTCTGTATGTGCATCAGTGTGTCTGTATATGTATGTCAGTGTGTCTGTATATGTATGTCAGTGTGTCTGTATCTCCTTGATAAAGCGCCTGTGAGTGTGAAACGCGTAGGGGCCTCCGTACCTCGGCTGTCTGATGGGCAAATATATTTGTAATTTTTTACCAGTGCTTAATTTGTGGTGAAGCACTGTCGCTTTTCCTCTTTTGTCTGTATGTTTCCCAGTGTATGTGTACCAGTGTGAACGTGTGTACATCAGTATGTTAATGTGTGTAAATCAGCATGTCTGTATGTGTATCACTATGAATGTGTGTATGTCAGTGTGTCTGTATGTGTATCTGTGCAAATGTGTGTGTATCAGTGTGTTAATATCTATACTGTATGCACATCATTGTGGTTGTCTGTGTGTGTGTGTGTGTGTGTGTGTGTGTGTGTGTGTTAACGGTGTGACTGCACCATTAACCCTTTCTCTGCAAGAGGCACCAGCAACATAGCATCTAGTTCTGCAAAAATGTTCACAAAACATGTGCCCTGTCTGACTCCCCCCCCCCAGAGGTATAGTCGCCCCCCCCCATCATCGGTTCATGCTGGTTCTAAATGGGGCTGCTCCGTTAACCCTCTCCCTGTTGGACAGGTCTTCTGCCGGACACTGGACCCTAAACTCTTCTCCTGGGTTGGAAGACCAAGTCCATGCCCCCCCCCCCCCCCACTCCCCCCTCCCGCTCCAACCTCCCGTCTGCAGAGACCCAGCTGGCACAGATTCCCACCATGCTGGCCCCATCTCTCATCATCCTGAGCTCTGCTTTATCTCACCCCGGCTATTCCTGGCAGACGGGGGGCGTATTGGGGGGTTTGCCGGTGGGAGGTAGGAGCCTTGTGACTTGTGCTGTGTGTGGAAACTTGGCTTCACAAACTCACGTCCTGTGAGCTGTTTTTTTTCATTTCATTTTTCATGATTTTCCCCTCCTGCTCGCACAGAGTTGGCAGTGCAGCCTAAACAAGTGGATGCAGAAGTATTACTTTGGTCTCTGGGCCATGCATCGTCCCATTAACCCAAGCGCGTTCTGCAACGCATTGCTCGGACGCAACGGTTCACTTACAAAATGACGGGGTCCGCCGATTTCTTATCGCCAGGAGACCCCAACAGTTCAGGAGTATATTAGCCAACATTTCCCTGAGGAATTGAGGTCACAATGACTGCCAAGTCCAGGAAAAAGAGCACTGTTTGATTGGTTCGATGTGTTCCCCCCTTCTCATTGGTCACAGGCTGCGGAAAATGTTGGCCCTTCACAAATAAACGCTAATAATAATATATGTATATATTAGTGTTGTACAGAGTCCTGAAAATTACCGGGTATCCACCAAAAATAGAAATTTTACCGGCCCGGGTACCCACCCCGGTAACATAGACTTAAATAAAGCCAAAATGGAGAAGCCATGTTTGAAAAACTAAGTACACCCTTACTGCTTCCATAGGAATTAAGATGCTAAGTAGCAGACAGGTGCTGCTAATCAAATGCTCTTGATAAATTGTGACCACCTCTATAAAAGCCGAAGTTTTAACAGTTTGATGGTCTGGAGAATTCAGGTGTGTGTTAACACAATGCCAAGGAGGAAAGACATCAGCAATGATCTTAGAGAAGCAATTGTTGCTGCCCATCAATCTGGGAAGGGTTCTAAAGCCATTTCCAAACAATTTAAAGTCCATCATTCTACAGTAAGAAAGATTATTCAAAAGTGGAAAACATTCAAGACAGTTGCCAATCTTCCCAGGAGTGGACGTCCCAGCAAATTCACCCAATGGTTAGACCGTGCAATGCTCAGAGAAATTGCAAAAAAAACAAGAGTTACATCTCAGACTCTACAGGCCTCAGTTAGCATGTTAAATGTTAAAGTTCATGACAGTACAATTAGAAAAAGACTGAACAAGTATGGTTTGTTTGGAAGGGTTGCCAGGAAAAAGCCTCTTCTCTCTAAAAAGAACATGGCAGCACGGCTTAGGTTTGCAAAGTTGCATCTGAACAAACCACAAGACTTCTGGAACAATGTCCTTTGGACAGACGAGACCAAAGTGGAGATGTTTGGCCATAATGCACAGTGCCACGTTTGGCAAAAACCAAACACAGCATATCAGCACAAACACCTCATTCCAACTGTCAAGCATGGTGGTGGATGGGTGATCATTTGGGCTTGTTTTGCAGCCACTGGACCTGGGAACCTTGCAGTCATTGAGTCGGCCATGAACTCCTCTGTATACCAAAGTATTCTAGAGTCAAATGTGAGGCCATCTGTCAGACAGCTAGAGCTTGGCCGAAATTGGTCATGCAACAGGACAATGATCCCAAGCACACCAGCAAATCTACAACAGAATGGCTGAAAAAGAAAAGAATCAAGGTGTTGCAATGGCCAAGTCAAGGTTCAGACCTCAACCCGATTGAAATGCTTTTGCGGGACCTTAGGAGAGCAGTGCATAAACAAATGCCCACAAACCTCAATGAACTGAAGCAACGTTGTAAAGAAGAGTGGGTCAAAATTCCTCCACAACGATGTGAGACTGATAAAGTCATACAGAAAACGATTACTTCAAGTTATTGCTGCTAAAGGTGATTCTACAAGCTATTGAATCATAAGGTATACTTCGTTTTTCACACATGGCTTCTCCATTTTGGCTTTATTTCTGTTAAATAAATCATGACACGGTGTAATATGTCATGTGTTGTTGTTCATCTGAGGTTGTATTTACATAATTTTAAGACCTGCTAAGGAATAGATGATTGTTATTATGTTCTGATATGTAGAACCATAAAATTCAGAGAGTGTACTTTCTTTTTTACACAACTGTATATCAATCATCATTATCATCAGCAATTGTCGATCTGCTGCTGGATGAAATCCTCCCACAAGGATCTTTATATAAAAGAAACAGAATGAATGTGTGTGTGTGTGTGTGTGTGTGTGTGTGTGTGTGTGTGTATATACACACAAAGTGACAAAACCCCTCCACCGTACAGTGTGCAATAAATAAACATCGCACGCTGTGAGCACCTTCACGTCTTAGACAAGACTGCAACCGTGCCCTTCCCCATTATTACCCAGCATACAGTGCTTCCACTGCAGCCAGGGATTCTGGGAAATGACATGCAAACGAGCACACAGTGCCACCTTTTGCTTCTTACCCATTTTAACATGGACCCCAATAAGCTTATGCCTACCACATTACACAGCTTTTTAGCACAGCCTGGGTCGACGAACACACACCCACACACCCACACCCACACATATATGTATCCCCACTCTGGGGACAACCAGTTAATATAAGTGGTTAATGGCTGTAATGGATTAACCGGGTGGGATCACTCTAGTATTGCCCCTCCCCACCATGTGACGTAGTATGTCTGGTGACCAGTAAAGTCACCATAGGGAGATAGAAGGGTGTATACGGCATATAGCTTCTTCCCCCAGTGTTCTAGATCAGAGGTCCCCAACTCCAGTCCTCAAGCACCGCTAACAGTGCAGGATTTAAGGATATCCTCTCATTAGCACAGGTGGCCCAATCATTTTGACTGAACCACCTGTGCTCTAGCAGGGGTATCTGTAAAACCTGCACTGTTAGTGGCCCTTGAGGACTGGAGTTGGGGACCTCTGATCTAGGTGAAAGCTCCTTGGAGTTTTGGTAAGGGCCTCACCGTCAGTCCTGTATATAGGCTTAAGTGTATAATTATGTCTATCAAGGATGTCCTCTCGCCATTTATTGTTTTCAGTTAAGGAACGTCACATATATAGTTAGTGCCCATAGTAATGACCCCAGATTATTCTCATGCAGGAAGAGGGGTAAGCATGTGGCTCAGCAGGAGTTCCCACTACAGTATCTCAATAGCATAAAATCGAATTGGTCCTCTGTAAACTGCCGATCCGACAAGTATAGACGAAGAATGCCGTGCCCCGAAACGGGATAGTGATCCCACAGAAAAGTGTGTGTCCACCAACAAGGGTCCACCTGAGATATGCTGGAGATTGTCAATCTTACTTATACTAAGGGAAACACGCATACGTTTCTCCCCAGTGCAGGAGTGAGAGCTGCTGTACCAGGGGAAGAAGCAGAGTGTTACCATATTATTTGGCACCGGTTAATGTCTGAAGTGAAGTCTATCTGTTCTATGTTGAGCATTATAACGGCTGTGAATAAAGGTCTTGTTTGTACTATAAAAAGGGTCCTGGCTCCCATCCTTATTCTGTCTGCATATCCACGCCCAGCCTTCACCGACCCAGCACCCTGAGCAGGTATGAGAGACTGAGCCCAGTCTGCACTGACCAAGCACCCTGACCAAGTATGAGAGACTGAGCCCAGCCTGCACTGACCCAGCACCCTGACCAGGTCTGAGAGACTGAGCCCAGCGTGCACTGACCCAGCACCCTGACCAAGTATGAGAGACTGAGCCCAGCCTGCACCGACCCAGCACCCTGACCAGGTCAGAGAGACTGAGCCCAGCCTTCACCGACCCAGCACCCTGACCAGATCTGAGAGACTGATCCCAGCCTGCACTGACCACCCAGCACCCTGACCAGGTCTGAGAGACTGATCCCAGTCTGCACCGACCCAGCACCCTGAGCAGGTATGAGAGACTGAGCCCAGCCTGCACTGACCCAGCACCCTGACCAGGTCTGAGAGACTGAGCCCAGCGTGCACTGACCCAGCACCCTGACCAGGTCTGAGAGATTGAGCCCAGCGTGCACTGACCCAGCACCCTGACCAAGTATGAGAGACTGAGCCCAGCCTGCACCGACCCAGCACCCTGACCAAGTCTGAGAGACTGAGCCCAGCCTTCACTGACCCAGCACCCTGACCAGGTCTGAGAGACTGAGCCCAACCTGCACCGACCCAGCACCCTGACCAGGTCTGAGAGACTGAGCCCAGCCTGCACCGACCCAGCACCCTGACCAGGTCTGAGAGACTGAGCCCAGCCTGCACTGACCCAGCACCCTGACCAAGTATCAGAGACTGAGCCCAGCCTGCACTGACCCAGCACCCTGAGCAGGTATGAGAGACTGAGCCCAGCCTGCACCGACCCAGCACCCTGAGCAGGTATGAGAGACTGAGCCCAGCCTGCACCGACCCAGCACCCTGAGCAGGTGTGAGAGACTGAGCCCAGCCTGCACTGACCCAGCACCCTGACCAGGTCTGAGAGACTGAGCCCAGCCTGCACTGACCCAGCACCCTGACCAGGTCTGAGAGACTGTACCCAGCCTGCACTGACCCAGCACCCTGACCAGGTCTGAGAGACTGAGCCCCGCCTGCACCGACCCAGCACTCTGACCAGGTCTGAGAGACTGAGCCAGCCTGCACCGACCCAGCACGAGAGACAGCCCAGCCTGCACTGACCCAGCACCCTGACCAGGTCTGAGAGACTGAGCCCAGCCTGCACCGACCCAGCACTCTGACCAGATCTGAGAGACTGTACCCAGCCTGCACTGACCCAGCACCCTGACCAGGTCTGAGAGACTGAGCCCCGCCTGCACCGACCCAGCACTCTGACCAGGTCTGAGAGACTGAGCCAGCCTGCACCGACCCAGCACGAGAGACAGCCCAGCCTGCACTGACCCAGCACCCTGACCAGGTATGAGAGACTGAGCCCAGCCTGCACTGACCCAGCACCCTGACCAGGTCTGAGAGACTGAGCCCAGCCTGCACTGACCCAGCACCCTGACCAGGTCTGAGAGACTGAGCCCAGCCTGCACCGACCCAGCACGAGAGACAGCCCAGCCTGCACTGACCCAGCACCCTGACCAGGTCTGAGAGACTGAGCCCAGCCTGCACTGACCCAGCACCCTGACCAGGTCTGAGAGACTGAGCCCAGCCTCCGCCCACACAGCACCCTGACTAGGTCTGAGAGACTGAGCCCAGCCTGCACTGACCTAGCACCCTGACCAGATCTGAAAGACTGTAACCAGCCTGCACTGACCCAGCACCCTGACCAGGTCTGAGAGACTGAGCCAAGCCTCCACCCACCCAGCACCCTGACCAGGTCTGAGAGACTGAGCACAGCCTGCACCGACCCAGCACCCTGACCAGGCCTGAGAGACTGAGCCCTGCCTGCACTGACAAAGCACCCTGACCAGGTCTGAGAGACTGAGCCCAGTAACATACAAAGCATTGACTATAACCTTGTGCAAATAATGGGCATTGAAGAGGATTAACCCTTCCTCATCCATACCAGAAGGGCCTTGATAAAGTACTCCTGTACGAAACGCGTAGGTGCGTTCATTCAGTCCCCCTTTTCCCTGTATGTCTAGCCAGCATTAAATAACCTCTTTGTGTTACTACTTTGGAGTGGCCTGGTCTGTTTTCCTGGACTCTTACCACAGGATGTCTGGAGCAGTGCTCTATCTACGCCGATCTCCTTCCTGTATCTACATCAGATGGATTGCACGCTGAAGATTTTGTGAGTGCCCCTTGGACAGTACAGGTAAAGTGCCGCAGTGCCTTATTCAAATCCTGTCTCCCATGGACATTGTTCCTCTTTAATACTATTACTGATTGGGTGGTTATATTGTGTACATCACTGTGGATGTCTAAGCCGACTCCACCAGTCACACTCCCCTTCAGTTGTGTTATATTAATTTGGGGGGCACTCCACTACCACTGGACTACCAATTATGGATTTATGATGTTATTACCATATGCATACGGAACCTGGTTCAATTATTGAGCACCACATACACCACGTTTTCTCATCCATACCAGTGCTGGAGGAGTCGTCTCCACGTGCCGCCTTGCACAGCGATACAGAGTATCAGGCACGCAGTAACAGGATGTGCACTGACGGGGTTAATACTGATCACCTTGAGCAGAAATTCGAAAAGAGACAGATTCTTTGGAATGGATTATGGAATATTAGGCGTGGTACTTGGGTAGGGGGGGGGGGGATTCTGTGTCCTGTCAGTGGGATTACCGCCCGACCCGACGGACAGGAAGGATGTAGAGATACTGTACAGAGAGAGGCAGAGAGCACAATACTTTCTATACGTCTATACAGAGAGTTGTCAGCTGGCAAGCGCGGTTCCCCCTCACAGCTGCTAAACGCCCAGAGAGAGGGGCTGGTGGAGGGAACTGAAGGGAAGAGATGGGATACATGCAAGAGAGCAGTGGCAAATTTCCCATTCAGCCTGTTAGGCCCGGGCCTACGGGTGGAAAAAATGTCCGCCCCCCCATATACTTTTGCCGTGCTCCCGGGCCTATCAGGCCTGGCGGGAAGTCCCTTACATATGCCTGGCGCCTCCTTCCTGCCGCCCCCCCTTCCTTCCGATTCGCAGCGTCAAATGATGTTCGCGACGGCACGTTACCATGGCAAAGAGACGTCGCGTGACGCCACGTTGGCGACATCCCGCTGCGTCATTTGACGCTGCGAATCGGGTGGAGGAGGGGGACGGCAGGAATGAGGTGCAGGGCGGATGCAAGCGCCATGGGGCGGCGGATTTAGAAATTCTGCCGCTGCAAGAGAGGCCGGGCTTTGTGAAGGAAAGAGGGACGGTGAGACGGGCGGGCAAAGGAAGAAGAGGATATGATTAGTGACCCGCTGTTGTAACGGGGAGAAGCGTCACGCACATGGCTGGCGCTAGATCAATAAACTGATACATGCACAAGGGGAGTAAGTACAATCGGCGCGCAAAGGAGGAGAGCAGGAAGCTGGGACGTGAGGGAGGGCGAGCAATGCAAGAGACAAGGGGGGCAGGGGGCGAGAGGAGGAGGGAGGGCTGGAGAAGGAGAGAGGGGCAACTGTGGCGGGGTCAGAAAGAGAGCGAGAGGGCGAGAGAGAGAGCAAGTGAGAGCGAGCAAGAAAGCGCGAGCGAGCAAGAGAGAGCGCGAGCGAGCAAGAGAGAGCGAGAGAGCGCGAGCAAGAGAGAGAGCGAGAGAGTATTAGAGAGAGAGCAAGAGAGAGAGAGAGAGCGAGAATGGAAGACCAATGAAGTGGGCAAGAGAAAGAGCGAGAGAGAAACACAAGCAAACACGTGTGAGAGATGAATGTGACACTGGCTACCACAGAGACAATGGGGCATAGGGTAACAGGGCACCACAACTATCTTGCCAGCTGCAGTTGGACCTAGAAGGACAGCGAGGAACCTGCATCATACCACAGCCCGATCAGTGACAGTCAATAAAATGTTGACCCCCACCTTTTAACAGCCGACTCGAGCTCTCTCTAGAGTCCGCTCACTGCGCTTCACTTAGCAGGTGATATGGAAGACTTCTTTTGGGAGTTCATGTCTGCAGTTTCCTACTGACTATGTGCAGAGAAATGGCAAAAAGGTCTTATATTGAGCAACGCTGTGCTTACGTGAGGATGTGTTGTAACGTGTAAATGCTTTTTAGGGGTTAAACATTAAAGTTCTTCATCAATGAAATGCTGGTGTGCGGAGCTTCCCAAACCTCCCGGGTCTCTTCTTCAGGTGTCCCCACTCAAACGTGTTTTGCGTTTCCAAAAAACCTATTTTAAACTCTGACGGACAAGCAAACCGCAATTTCTCAAAACAAACCAAAAAAAAAAAAAAACATTCATATTAGCTAAATCTCCTTCCCAGGTTGGTGATAAAGAAAAAGTTTCCAATAGAATAAAAAATTAAAAGGAGGGGGGGGGGGGAAGGGGAGAGAGGTCTTTAACTTTTTCACCAATTCTACTTAATTTATGTTCCCTTGCTCACCATCAACTCAACTTGACAACCCTGCTAATTGGATAAACGCAGCTCCCACACTCCTGGGATGCAGTGTAACTAAAAGCATTAGGGTGGGACAGGAGGGGGGGTCAGAGCTGGCTTCATAGTAGGGTGGAGGTATGTTCTCCAACATGAATTCCATCTGCTTTTTTTCCTCTGACCTATTCAAGATGTCTCCTGAATATTTATGAGCTCTTCCTCTCTCCCTCCACTACCCCCCCCCCCTTTTTTTTTATCTGCACCCCTCCATCCCTCTCATAGCACAGGACAATAAGCTTACCAACGGCCCCCCCTCTACGCATTAGATAAACACAGGCAGTGTCAAGTGTGAGGAGGGGGTTCAACTGCCAGTCATGGCTTCGGGCCTACAATGAGGCCTAGAGGCCTGCAATAATACACTGCATGCTTTCCATATGGGGTCTGTGTTGCCCCGGGAAACGCTAACAGGCAGAACGAGGCTTAATAGAGTCCGTATTCATTGTAATGCAGCGAGCTGGCTCAAGAGACTATTGCCCCCTGGGTCGTTTTTCTTTATACCATTCCCCCCCCTCCTCCATTTCCCCCCCCCCCCCCCTTTCATTGAAAAGGGAACAAAAGACAAAGGTTGCTCAAGGGTACCAATCTGGAGAGGATCGGGGGCCTAAGAGAAAAGATGTCGCTTGGGTTTGGCCAGGGGGAAAAAGAGTGGGGGGGGGGGAAAGAGAGAGAGAGAGAGAGAGGGGGGGGGGGTTGGAAGAGGTGGGGGTGAAAAGGGATTGGAAATAGGAGGGCATTAAAAAAAAAAAGTTAAAAAGCATGCAGCGGGGCCAGCTGTCTATAGAAAGTAGCAAAGAGTTCCTAAATAGCTGAAGGGAAGGATACAAAAGCCTGGCATGGAAGAAGGTCAACTCATAATAGAAAAAACAGCTGCTGAAGAAGAGAAGGAGGCCTGACCACCCTCCACGAATCCGCATTACACGCAGAGCGATGGATGGGCCAAGAGAACCCAGCCTGCCGTGCGATGGCGACACGTCCCCTCCCAAAAAGCAAGGACTCCGGGACGTTTTAATAGAGTGCCCAATGGACTTCATCTATTACGGATGTCATCAAAATCGACCCGTCTCCTTCCCCTCTCTGCGCGTATCGGTCGCGCCACAAAATCAGGACCCTTGAAACGTGCGTTGGCGGCAGGAGGAGGACACCGCTGGCTGGCGTCGATGACCCGTTCCCACTGTCGTGGGGTCGTCGCAGACATATACGCAGAGCGAATACACAGGCTTGCAATATCAGCAGTATATAACCATGTGTGTACAAATCGGTGTGTACCATTGTACGTATCAGTGTGCCTGTGTGGTAATGTATGTCCTGTGCGTGTCGGTATGTACCTATGCGCTCCGTGTGCGTGTATTTTAACGATCTGTACAGTAGGTTTCAGAGCAGCAGGTGCTGCCTGCATGCACGGCTCTCCCCTCTGGCAGTGAACGGGTTAACATGCTTGCGGTCACGTCTTCCAATGATTCCTGAAACACCTGCTTCACCTTTCTCCTTCGGTCAACTCTATTTGATCTTTGTGCACCCCCCCACCCCCCCACCACCATTAAACCCTTTGTGCTAAACACCCCAAGCCGTCTGAATTCCTTGACGGCTTTACCCTCGGCTAACTCTGCCGGGAGGCTGTTCAATGCCTACACTACACCAGGGGTGGGACAACTATTCGGGGCCCCTACGGGCAATCCTGATAGGTCTCATGGTGGTTGATCCAATACCTTGGCGGTCTGTATTGGGGAACTGCCACTGCCACGCAGGCTGGTGTGAAACGTTAGCGCTGATCCGCGATTAACCACAGCCAATTATACGTGCCCGCGGACGCACGGCGCAGCGCGCGCCCACTATATTCCGGGCCTAAAGCAGGCTAACAATGCTATGTGAAGAGAGGGGCGGGGGCATGTAGAAAATCCCTCCCCACCTGCCCCTCCCGCATGGGGCAAAAAAAACCAACCTATTAGAGTTGTCATATTACTGCTGCGCTGAACCGCTGCTGCCACACCGCTATTAATTGGTCTCCTTAGGTGTCGATTTAGAACCTTTTAAGCGTCTATCCGCGACGATCTTTCCATTAACAGATCTCTTCTCGCCCTATCCAACGCCGTTTTTTAATGTTGCAATCTGACGCTTTGTATAGGAGATAGTAGCGTTTGAAATATTAAGTGTCCGGGAGGTTAAAATGGAGCTCTCCCCGGGACCCAGTGCCAGCCAAAAAGGTTACCATTCTAACCGCAGAAGCTAAAAGAGCAAGAAGATCCTGATTTTTTAACACTAGAAAACATGGTGTAGGATTTTGTGGGCTCGGGAGGCAAAATAACAGCACCACACGAGTTAAACTTCTACACCAGGCCTGCACAACTCCAGTCCTTGGGGGCCGCAAACAGGCCAGGTTTTCAGGATATACCCATTTCTGCACAGCTGGCTCAATTAGGGTCTCAGTTGGAGAGAGTGACAGGGAGCCTCAGAAAGGGGGAGGAGGTTGGGAGAGGTGGAGAGAGTGACAGGGAGCCTCAGAAAGGGGGAGGAGGTTAGGAGAGAGTGACAGGGAGCCTCAGAAAGGGGGAGGAGGTTGGAGGGGTGGAGAGAGTGACAGGGAGCCTCAGAAAGGGGGAGGAGGTTGGGAGGGGGAGAGAGTGACAGGGAGCCTCAGAAAGGGGGAGGAGGTTGGGAGGGGGGAGAGAGTGACAGGGAGCCTCAGAAAGGGGGAGGAGGTTGGGGGGGGGGAGAGAGTGACAGGGAGCCTCAGAAAGGGGGAGGAGGTTGGGAGGGGGGAGAGAGTGACAGGGAGCCTCAGAAAGGGGGAGGAGGTTGGGAGAGGTGGAGAGAGTGACAGGGAGCCTCAGAAAGGGGGAGGAGGTTGGGAGGGGGGAGAGAGTGACAGGGAGCCTCAGAAAGGGGGAGGAGGTTGGGGGGGGGGGAGAGAGTGACAGGGAGCCTCAGAAAGGGGGAGGAGGTTGGGAGGGGGGAGAGAGTGACAGGGAGCCTCAGAAAGGGGGGGGGAGGTTGGGAGGGGTGGAGAGAGTGACAGGGAGCCTCAGAAATCGGGAGGAGGTTGGGAGAGGTGGAGAGAGTGACAGGGAGCCTCAGAAAGGGGGAGGAGGTTAGGAGAGAGTGACAGGGAGCCTCAGAAAGGGGGAGGAGGTTAGGAGAGAGTGACAGGGAGCCTCAGAAAGGGGGAGGAGGTTGGGAGGGGGGAGAGAGTGACAGGGAGCCTCAGAAAGGGGGGGGGAGGTTGGGAGGGGTGGAGAGAGTGACAGGGAGCCTCAGAAATCGGGAGGAGGTTGGGAGAGGTGGAGAGAGTGACAGGGAGCCTCAGAAAGGGGGAGGAGGTTAGGAGAGAGTGACAGGGAGCCTCAGAAAGGGGGAGGAGGTTAGGAGAGAGTGACAGGGAGCCTCAGAAAGGGGGAGGAGGTTAGGAGGGGGGGAGAGAGTGACAGGGAGCCTCAGAAAGGGGGGAGGAGGTTGGGAGGGGGGGAGAGAGTGACAGAAGCCTCAGAAAGGGGGAGGAGGTTGGGAGAGGTGGAGAGAGTGACAGAAGCCTCAGAAAGGGGGAGGAGGTTGGGAGGGGGGAGAGAGTGACAGGAGCCTCAGAAAGGGGGAGGAGGTTGGGAGGGGGGGAGAGAGTGACAGGGAGCCTCAGAAAGGGGGAGGAGGGTGGGAGGGGTGGAGAGAGTGACAGTGAGCCTCAGAAAGGGGAGGAGGTTGGGAGGGGGGAGAGAGTGACAGTGAGCCTCAGAAAGGGGGGGAGGTTGGGAGGGGTGGAGAGAGTGACAGGGAGCCTCAGAAAGGGGGAGGAGGTTGGGAGAGAGTGACAGGGAGCCTCAGAAAGGGGGAGGAGGTTGGGAGGGGGAGAGAGAGTGACAGGGAGCCTCAGAAAGGGGAGGAGGTTGGGAGAGAGTGACAGGGAGCCTCAGAAAGGGGAGGAGGTTGGGAGGGGGGAGAGAGTGACAGGGAGCCTCAGAAAGGGGGAGTAGGTTGGGAGGGGTGGAGAGAGTGACAGGGAGTCTCAGAAAGGGGGAGGAGGTTGGGAGAGAGTGACAGGGAGTCTCAGAAAGGGGGAGGAGGTTGGGAGAGAGTGACAGGGAGCCTCAGAAAGGGGGAGGAGGTTGGGAGGGGGGAGAGAGTGACAGGGAGCCTCAGAAAGGGGGAGTAGGTGGGAGGGGTGGAGAGAGTGACAGGGAGTCTCAGAAAGGGGGAGGAGGTTGGAGAGAGTGACAGGGAGTCTCAGAAAGGGGGAGGAGGTTGGGAGAGAGTGACAGGGAGCCTCAGAAAGGGGGAGGAGGTTGGGAGGGGTGGAAAGAGTGACAGGGAGCCTCAGAAAGGGGGAGGAGGTTGGGAGGGTGGAGAGAGTGACAGGGAGCCTCAGAAAGGGGGAGGAGGTTGGGAGAGAGTGACAGGGAGCCTCAGAAAGGGGGGGGGAGGTTGGGAGGGGTAGAGAGTGTGACAGGGAGCCTCAGAAAGTGGGAGGAGGTTGGGGAGGTGGAGAGAGAGTGACAGGGAGCCTCCGAAAGGGGGAGGAGGTTGGGAGGGGTGGAGAGAGTGACAGGGAGCCTCAGAAAGGGGGAGGAGGTTGGGGGGGGGGAGAGTGACAGGGAGCCTCAGAAAGGGGGAGGAGGTTGGGAGGGGGGAGAGAGTGACAGGGAGCCTCAGAAAGGGGGAGGAGGTTGGGAGGGGTGGAGAGAGTGACGGAGCCTCAGAAAGGGGGAGGAGGTTGGGAGAGAGTGACAGGGAGCCTCAGAAAGGGGGAGGAGGTTGGGAGAGAGTGACAGGGAGCCTGTTGATACAAGGTATCGCAAAACAGGAGATTAGGCTCCGAGCCGAACAAACTCCGGCACACAGGGAGGTTACCGTGGAAACATTCAAAGTTATTACAAATATAGACCCAAAAGAGTTGGACTCGTCATCTCAAAAATGTGCCACTCATGCATTTAACCCATTCAACAGATCGCGGGTTCTAGCTGGGGCTGCACTTCTATACGTAGGTGTCCTGATTTTCGATGAGAGTCGGGAGAAGCCTGTCAGGCTATCCCTGCTTCAGCACAGGTGGTGCAGTCATTGACTGAGCCACCTGTGCTGAAGCAAGGATATCCTGAAAAACCTGACCTGTTGGTGGCCCTTGAGGATTGGAGTTGGCCACCCCCGAGTTAGATTATTACTATTAAATTAGCATATTATTTGCGGGGGGGGGGGGGGGGTGTGCAGGGGGAAGCTATATGTGCATTGAGTTTATTACACTGTCCTACATTCTAATGGGGCGGGATACTCAATCTAGATTTATTGTTCTACTGATACAGAGCCTCACCGAAACGCTTTCCTGACTCCAGTAATTCAGATCACTCCCAGCAATCAATGGGTTAACATGTCTGGCATATTGCTACATACTTTCCCCCCACTCTTTGTTGCAATGGAAGCCATTCCCCCTGCGCCCCCCCCCCCCCCCCCAAACATTAACCCTTTCAGTGTGGGAGATGTCTGTGCCCGGGGACATTCCCCGAAGAGCCATCAGCGATGGATAACCCCATCTAAAAAAAGGGATTGTCAGAAACTCCCTTTAATATTGGTTGTCTTTTGACAATTTTGCTTAAAACTCTTTTTAATCACATTGCATTAAAAACAAAACATTATTTCCTATGATGGAAATCGCATCCATCTTCTTGTATCCCCTGAAACCTAAAAGTTTCAGGCATTGGAGGGCCCTATGGTCATCTATTGATTTGAAGGTTCTTCGCGTGTTGCAAGATTCCTAAAAGTTGCATCTCTGTTGGGTTTTTTTTAGGGTTCCCTAAAGAACCCCTAAAGGAGCCTGGTCCAGCACCATCCTCACAGCGCTAAACACAACTCATGCCTCTTGCACCATTTCTTCCCAATGCTAAAAACCAAACAAGTGCTTCCTCCACCATTTCATCCACACGCTAAACCAAACGAGTGCTTCTTCCACACGCTAATACAAACGAGTGCTTCCTCCACACGCTAAACCAAACCAGGGCTTCCTCCACCATTTCATCCACACGAAACGCCAAACGAGTGCTTCTTCCACACGCTAAACCAAACGAGTGCTTCTTCCACACGCTAAACCAAACAAGTGCTTCTTCCACACACTAAACCAAACGAGTGCTTCTTACACACGCTAAACCAAACAAGTGCTTCTTCCACACGCTAAACCAAACGAGTGCTTCTTCCACACGCTAATACAAACTAGTGCTTCTTCCACACGCTAATACAAACATGTGCTTCTTCCACATGCTAAACCAAACAAGTGCTTCTTACACACGCTAAAACAAACAAGCGCTTCTTTCACACGCTAATACAAACAAGTGCTTCTTCCACACGCTAAACCAAACATGTGCTTCTTCCACACGCTAAACCAAACGAGTGCTTCTTACACACGCTAAACCAAACAAGTGCTTCTTCCACACGCTAAACCAAATGAGTGCTTCTTCCACACGCTAATACAAACTAGTGCTTCTTCCACACGCTAATACAAACGGGTGCTTCTTCCACATGCTAAACCAAACAAGTGCTTCTTACACACGCTAAACCAAACAAGCGCTTCTTTCACACGCTAATACAAACAAGTGCTTCTTCCACACGCTAATACAAACATGTGCTTCTTCCACACGCTAATACAAACGAGTGCTTCTTCCACACGCTAATAAAAAACGAGTGCTTCTTCCACACGCTAATACAAATGAGTGCTTCTTCCACACGCTAATACAAATGAGTGCTTCTTCCACACGCTAATACAAACATGTGCTTCTTTCACACGCTAATACAAACATGTGCTTCTTCCACACGCTAATAAAAACAAGTGCTTCTTCCACACGCTAATACAAACAAGTGCTTCTTCCACACGCTAATAAAAAACGAGTGCTTCTTCCACACGCTAATACAAACATGTGCTTGTTCCACACGCTAATACAAACGAGTGCTTCTTCCACACGCTAATAAAAAACGAGTGCTTCTTCCACACGCTAATACAAACGAGTGCTTCTTCCACCATTTCTTCTCCTGTGCCATATTGTCCTATCTGGTTACGCCATGGGAAAAACGTTCTCATGGGGATGATGAGGGGGTCAGAGCGATGGAAACGTAATGAATCCCCCTCCACTTCCGTTTCCATCGTCGGTTGCCAGTCGAGAACATGTGATCGCTGTTGAAGTGATTACATGTCCGCATATCCCAAAAGTCCGGTGGCCACAGGACTTCCGGCGGCCTAAACATACCCACTATTAATGGGTTAAATGTAGACCCCCCCCAAAAAAAAAAATTCAGACAAGTATAAATTTAGAAATGAGCAGAACAATAATTACTAAATAAGATTAGAATAGCACAAAAAAACAGAGAAAATAGAAACTTGTTGTTTTTACACAGTACTGGCAAGTGTAAGGCTAGGTCCTCGGTGGTGACGGAGGCGCGTGCGGCGGCGAGCGCACCGCACACCAGTCACTCACCTCAATAAGGCAGGCCCCAGTGTGTCGGCTCACGCAGTGCGGTGGCGCGTCAGCCAGCAGGGGAGACAACACAATTGTGTTCCCGTGCGGCGGCGCGGTCACGTGGTGCGCTGGGAGCCAATAGCAAGGCAGGTAGCATGGACCAATGGGAACGCAGTGCTTTGAGCTGCTTTGATGCGCTTTGTGTTGTGCCTGACATCATGGCCGCGCCCCCCCCTCCTCCATTTTGGCTACGCCCCCCGCGCCTCCCATCGCTCCCTACAGACCGCAGTTTTAAGCTTGTGCACGCGCCGCCAGGACGCCAGGCGCACGTGCAGCATCCACCACCCGGGGGACTCAGCCTAAGGGTGGTTAAATCTGTCAGTTACATTGATACGTGGTTTAAAAAATCCTTTATAAAGTGGGATTCTCACACCCCCGGTGAAAATGCGCAATGTCTTATTGTGATGGTTTCCAGCCCAAACAGGAGATAACATAAAGGGAAACAGGGAATATAAAAAAAGTGAAGTCGTTAGGAGGATGCAGTTGCCAAAGAAGATGTGATTGAGCCATGTGTCCATATAAGGCCTGGGTGGCTTTATAACGCCCTGAAAGTCCGATTGACTGGCTACATTATATTATGTTACAGACTAAGGGCCTCATGCAGAGAGCAGCGCTATTTAAAATTGGAGAGGGGAATAAAAAGCAGGTTTAATGGAGAGTTTTATTCTCCACTAGCTGAGAGACCCGGCGTTGCCCGGGATGTAAATGCGTAATAGGTAGTATTATTTATAAATCGTGGAACAATAGGTGACTGTTTGTTGTAAAGGTTGGATAATAATATTGAAAAGAAAGATGGAAGAAAATGTAATACGATGTTGTATAAAAATGGTTTATTGTAAACACACCACAGTACAATGTATATTTTGGTGGCATAAGTGATGTAAAAATCTGAGTCGTGTGTCCTGCTAGGGTGTGAGGCGGCGGGTGGCGCGTGGGTTGTGAGTGCTGTGTGCGAGTGGGGGTCCTGCTAGGGTGTGAGGCGGCGGGTGGTGCGTGGGTTGTGAGTGCTGTCTGTGAGTGGGGGTCCTGCAAGGGTGTGAGGCGGCGGCTGGCGCGTGGGTTGTGAGTGCTGTCTGTGCGTGGGGGTCCTGCTAGGGTGTGAGGCGGTGGGTCAGTGATGTCGGTGCGTAGGGGCGGGAGGCAGCAGGTGTGTGTGGCGGCAGGTATGTGTCGAGTGTGGCGGGTGTCTGTTGAGTGCGTGCAGCGGCTGTGAGGCGGTGGGTGAAAGGCAGAGGCGGCCTGAGTAAGGGCGGGTGAAAGGCAGAGGCGGGGGTGGGGAGGCGGTAAGGCGGGTATGAAGGCGAAGGGCGGCGGGAAGGGGAGGAGGGGGTGGAGGAGGGGGGCAAGGGGTGGAGGAGGGGGGCAAGGGGTGGAGGAGGGGGGCAAGGGGTGGAGGAGGGGGGAAGGGTTAGAGGAGAGGGGGGAAGGGTTAGAGGAGGGGGGGGAAGGGTTAGAGGAGGGGGGGGGAAGGGTTAGAGGAGGGGGGGGAAGGGTTAGAGGAGGGGGGGGGAGGGTTAGAGGAGGGGGGGAAGGGTTAGAGGACGGGGGGGAAGGGTTAGAGGAGGGGGGGAAGGGTTAGAGGAGGGGGGGAAGGGTTAGAGGAGGGAGGGGAAGGGTTAGAGGAGGGGGTGGAAGTGTGGGAGGGGGTGGGAGGGGAAAGGGGAAAAAGAGGTGATGGGGGGGGAAGAGGAGCGGAGGGGGGGGTGGAAAGGGGAGCGGAGGGGGGGGAAGGGGAGCGGAGGGGGGGAAGGGGAGCGGAGGGGGGGAAGGGGAGCGGAGGGGGGGAAGGGGAGCGGGGGGGGGGAAGGGGAGCGGGGGGGGAAGGGGAGCGGGGGGGGGGAAGGGGAGAAGTGGTGGGAAGGGGGAGGAGGGGGGAGGTGGTGGAAAGGGGGAGAAGGGGGAGAAGGGGGGAGGTGGTGGAAAGGGGGAGAAGGGGGGAGGTGGTGGGAAGGGGGAGAAGGGGGGAGGTGGTGGGAAGGGGGGAGGTGGTAGGAAGGAGGAGGAGGGGGAAGGTGGTGGAAAGGGAGAGAAGGGGGGATGTGGTGGGAAGGGGGAGGAGGGGGAAGGTGGTGGGAAGGGGGAGGAGGGGGGAGGTGGTGGGAAGGGGGGAGGTGGTGGGAAGGGGGGGAGGGTGGAGGTGGTGGGAAGGGGGGGAGGTGGTGGGAAGGGGGGGGAGGTGGTGGGAAGGGGGGGAGGTGGTGGAAAGGGGGTGGAGGTGGTGGGAAGGGGGGGGAGGGGTGAGGTGGTGGGAAGGGGGAGGAGGTGGGAAGGGGGAGGCGGAGGGAAGGCGGGGGGTGGGAGGCGGTGGGAAGGCGGGGGTGGGAGGAGGTGGGAAGGCGGGGGGTGGGAGGCGGTGGGAAGCGGTGGGAAGGGGGGGGAGGCGGTGGGACGGGGGGGGGGGAGGCGGTGGGAAGGGGGGGGGGGAGGCGGTGGGAAGGGGGGGAGGGAGGCGGTGGGAAGGGGGGGGGAGGCGGTGGGAAGGGGGGGGGAGGC